>NC_061072.1:9325058-9341204 GCF_021917145.1 Hypomesus transpacificus | reverse complement strand
GGGAGCTGCAGGCTTGTTTACACAGACCTTTCTCTTAGATGAAAGTGCTACCGGATGATTGGCTAGAACATTTAAAGTTGATTTTGTTTGTCCCTGACTTTTCCAGAGCGATCGCTGCATGAAAGGGTGTTAGAAGTGGTCAGGAAGTGAAAAGAAGTGTTGTTCATGCAGGTTTCCCCAGAGCCTGTTCCTCATGTGGTGGGGCAGCCTCTATCACTGTGTTGTCTCTGTGGAAATATCCCCACCATCTTCCTGTGAACGCCTCACACACTATCTATATTCCTTCAGTACCAAAAACACCCTGATGAAATCAATAATTATGTGTGTTTTTATCACATTCGCGAGTTGTATTTCTGGTTATTTACATATTCGGGGCTTTGCACAACTTATTCCAACTGAAGTTTGTATTTTGCTGCCGGAAGCGCTGCTTCTTTATTGCATGTACACCAGTGTGTCTGACCTCCACTGCAGCGTTTGGGAATGTCTTCCTGCTCATCCCTACCATCCGCCCTGCTCTGCTGTTTCCTCAGGTCGCTTTGATCCTCCCAGATGTTTTTTTTTTTTTTACTCTATAAATTATTTGCTGACACGGTTATTCCTGCTGGGAAGGCAAGTCACAGCAGCATCTATACCCTTCTCTTCCTTCTACCTCTCGCTCTTTCTCTTGCTTTCTTTCTCTCGCTTTCTTTTTCTCTCTCTCTCTCTCTCTCTCTCTCTCTCTCTCTCTCTCTCTCTCTCTCTCTCTCTCTCTCTCTTTAGCTACCCTCTGAACCTGCTCTCTGCTCTTTCTGCACGTGCTTTGTTCAGGTGCTGACGCTGATGGTGTGTGTGTGTGTCTGTACATGTACTAGAGGCTGTGTTGAGTGATCAAGCTTTCACAGGCCATGTGGTGGTGCCCGCAAATAATGAGAATGGGCTGTTCATTATCTAGAGTGAGCACAAGCGCTCGAGAGGCTGGGAGGACACTAACAGGGATGTGATTTAGAGGAGAAAGAGCCCCTCCCATCAGCACTCTGGGTTTGGATCCCTTTTAGGATCCGGGATGCATTTCATATCAGGTTTCGCCGTTTCCCGGTCGGTGAGACGTCTTGATTGGTGGTTTGAGACAGCCAGAAGGTGATCCAGAGAGGCAGTGGGGTTTAGATGCTCAACACACAGCCCAGCTGGAGCATGTGTGTTGCCTGGGAGGGCCAGGGTTATAATCCCTCCTTCTGCAGGGCTCTGACGGGCTCCTGCCGTGGTTGAGTGACAGGTTTGGAGACCGTCGGGCCGGGCTGGCAGCACTGGGGCCTGTCCCTGCAGGTGCCATCTGAGGCAGCGGGGAGGGGAGAGAAGCACAGGTGGTGAACAGGATGGCCCTGGAGGAGAGGAGAGACGAGGGAGAGGGAGGGAGGGAGGGAGGGAGGGGGAGAGAGAGAGAGAGAGAGAGAGGGGGAGGGAGGGAGGGAGGGAGGGAGGGAGGGACAGACAGACAGACAGAGAGAGAGAGAGAGAGAGAGAGAGAGAGAGAGAGAGAGAGAGAGAGAGAGAGAGGGGAGACAGAC
Source organism: Hypomesus transpacificus (assembly GCF_021917145.1). Lineage (NCBI taxonomy): Eukaryota > Metazoa > Chordata > Actinopteri > Osmeriformes > Osmeridae > Hypomesus > Hypomesus transpacificus. The sequence goes on along the minus strand of NC_061072.1, from coordinate 9,339,660 downwards.
AGGGAGAGGGAGAGGGAGAGGGAGACAGAGGGAGAGAGAGGGAGAGAGGCTACAGGGTGTGAACTGGGCAGGAGGATGAGAAACGCAGGTGCTGAGGTGACAGCAGGGGTCTTGTTGTAAAAGCTGTCCACCCATTTAAAGACCAGGGTGTTAGAAAACACAAAGGCTTCTCATGTATACTACCCTATGTACACAGCAGCAGAAAGGTTGAACTGGCTCATTTGGTTAGCAAACACTGCAAATGTGTACAATAGATTTTCTAATTCAAAACTCTGTGTTGCTGAGGATGAACAGACAAATAGTCATTTATCTCCTAATGAATGTGACACTGAACAAGGCCATACAATATTGCAAAGTGTTTGTGCAGTATGGTATTATTGGAATTTGGCATGTCTCTTGTCTGACTGTCAGATAATGAAGAGCTTTTTCCACAGAATTGGAAATGTCCTGAAAATTTAGATTTCTTTGGCAATACTTACATACTTATTGACAACTTGAATATACGTGAGTATGTTTGACTTTGTAAATATGCTTGAAGATTCTTTCTCTTTGGCCCTCCCTCCCTCCCCCCCTCCATGCCTGCCTGCCTGCCACTGTCCTCTGGGTACCTGGGAGGCTTCGGTCCTCAGCCCTGGCTCTCTCCTCTCATCTCTCTGTTAATAAAAGAGGAATTTCGAGGCGTTAGCACGAGATGGTAACCACTCCTCCCAATCCCTTTCTTTTTATTTTGTAGACACTGTCCATACATCTCTAACTCTCTCTTTCTCTCTTTATATGCATTTCTTTCTCATCTATTGTTTTGGCCCCCATCCCTCCATCATCTTTTCCTTTGTTCCTCAGCTTCCCTCGTCCCCTCTTCTCCGATATTATCCAGTGTTTCAGACAGAGAGGGAGGTGGTAATAGTATAGCTGGCACTGGTATTGTGTGTGGGTGTGTGTGTGAGGAGGGGGTCTGATTGTGTGTGAAAGATGAGGATGAGGACACTGAAGCTCTCAGCAGAACCAATCTTACTGCCTCCATTTCTGCTATTCATGTCTGTTTCCATGTCTGTCTCTCCGTCTGTCTGTCTATCTGTTCGTCTGTCTGACTGTCTGTTCGCCTGTCTGACTGTCTTATCTGTGTGCCTGTCTGTCTGTCTATCTGTTCGCCTGTCTGTCTGTCTGTCTTATCTGTGTGCCTGTCTGTCTGTCTGTCTGTCGATTTGTTCGCCTGTCTGACTCTATTATCTGTGCCCATCCTTGCCTGTCTGTCTGTCTTATCTGTTCGCCTGTCTGACTGGCTGGCTGTAGGCCTATATCTTTTGGGGAGGGCTGGCTGGCACACTGTGTGTCTGACTGGCACACTGTGTGTTGGTGTGTCTGGCTGGTGGTGTGTCTGGCAGGGCTTGGAGGTTTGGCCCCACTAGTACCTAGTGTCAGTGGGCCTTCATTCTCCCTCGCACAGCACACAGACATCTGTCTGGGACATCTGCCTAGATGTGGAGCTGCACTTCCTTGGTCCCTAATCACCTGATATGTTACCTGTTGCTGTCACAATGTCAATCAATGTGCAGAATTTGCTGTCACCAAATCCAAGTATAACAATTGAAGTCATTTCTGTGCAAGATACTGTACCAACTGAATGATGTTCAGATGTAAGTGTATTGTTACTCCTGAGCACAAACATCCAGTCACAAAACGTCCCCTTTCAACATGTTTCCGGCATGACTCATGCTGTGTGATGTACCTCCATTGTGTGAGCCTGTCTGTGAAATATTCTCCTTTCCTCGCACCTCTCTTAAGGGACTGCTTTCTCTCCTCCTTCCATGTGTGAGCCCACTTTTGGCTCGATGAGTCATCCTCCTCTCTCAAACCCTGGGAACACACAGCGTTGGCCCTAACAATAGAAACACCATTGGGGTAGAACGTTCCGAAGAAGAAGAAAGAGACATTTTTACATCTCTCTCTCTGTTCCTTTATACACCCTGTTCTCCCTTTTTATAGAACTTCCTGTCAGTCCAAACAGCTTAGAAGGGGTTCTGGTTCATTTGTCGCCAGTTTCTCTAATCTTCTCAATGCCTCAGGCCTATTTCTGTCTGCTAATCAGTTCTGCCTTGTCGTATAATGACATGGGATGCCTCTCTCGTCAGCGCCATGTTTTATGAATGGCAGCGGGTCTTATGTAACTTCACTCAGTGAGTAACTTCCCATGTACCCACTGGGCAGCCTCTGGCGCCTTCAGGGTCCTAGAGTCTGCCCTCAGGCTGAGGACAGTGCTGGTCTCTCTCATAAAGTTCACCCGGAACGTATGCATTTAAATATACCTTCAGCTCACTTATTCAGCTTTGCCGATCAGTCGCATGAACTTCGACGTGCATATGGATGAGTCACTGTGTACCCACGCACGCACGCGCACACGCTTGTTAAGGAGGTGTGGTAGGGCTGCAGCAGAACCCTGCATTTCCTGTCACTCTGCCCCTTCCCTCCCACTCCACCAGTGGCCTACATACAGTCATCTGTAGCAGCTCCCACTGCAGCACACACACACACACACAGCTCATTCATATTTCAAATGCACAGATTTCAACATCACTCATCTCTCTCTCTCTCTCTCTCTCTCTCTCTCTCTCTCTCTCTCTCTCTCTCTCTCTCTCTCTCTCTCTCTCTCTCTCTCTCTCTTCTCTTTGCCCCCTTCTCCTGAAGCTCCCTTCCGTCGCTCGCTCTAAGAACGTCTCCCTCTCTCTCATACTTCCCATCTAGCGTTGGAGTAGCTAGAACGTATCCCACCTGACTGCTAGTGTTTTTGCAGCCTTGTTTTCTGCACCACTGCCTCCTCTGTTCCACTGCACTAATGGGTGGAGCCGGCCAGGCTATTTGGGGGCAGACAGGGACGAGAGCGGCGGCTGCTTTCCAGTAAAGCATAACAGCATGCCACATCTGTAATCCTATAGCAGCGCCAGGAAGATGGCAGCCTCTGCATTAATGTCAAAAAGTGACTCTCTCTCTTCCGCTCCTCTCTGTCTCTGTCTTGCCCTCCCCCTTCTCTGTCTCTCTCTGTCTCTCTCTCTCTTTATCTCTCACTCTACCCTTAGCTGTCCCCAACTGACAAGAGTTTGGAGTTTGACAGAGACTTCAGAATCCGCCATTATGCAGGCGATGTTGTGTAAGTATCTAATTGTTATTGCATATCACAATGGCATGCATTTACTTTGTTAGGAAAGCGCTCATTAATAAGTGTTAGCAGTATAATCTAGAGTATTCTAATTTCATTCAGGCTTTATATATCCAGTATAAATGAAGGCCTGTCTCTAGAACTAAAGGCCTAACAATTCTCCTGTATTTTTTGAATGCCTTAACTGACAAAATGTCAGGAAAGAGCTCCATTTTGGAATATGACCTCATCAGAATGTGTCAGGTAATAAATAGATATATAGCGCCACATTATGTCATTAAGTCATCCTGGCGGTCTTTCCCGTGGTTAATATATGGCTTCTGAGAGGAGCTGGCTATAAATCCCCCCTCCAGGATGCGGAGGTGCTCCCTGCATCCTGCCTGCCTGCCCGCGCTGGCTGCTGCAGGGAGCACTCAGCCCTGAGAGACAGGCCCTGTAAGGCTCCGCTCTCCCCCTGGGTCGGCAGCACTTAACCCACAGATGGCTCAGACACTTCACACTAAAACAGGATTTTGGGCGACTTTGTCTGGGATTCGTTTAGTTGTAATTGTCTCCAAGGAGGGACGAGGTACTGCTGGTGTCATTTAACAGGCCCGCTTAAAATACACAGGAGCTGAATCGAGTGTGTGTGTTTTTGTACAGGTACTCTGTGGTTAGTTTTATCGACAAAAACAAAGACACACTCTTCCAGGACTTCAAGAGGCTCTTGTATAACAGGTCAGACTCTTCACACACAACATACCAACCTCTATTCTTCTCTTCACTGTATATCATCCTCTCATCCCTCACTGATTTGTCTCCACCTCTCCTCTCTTCCTCCTCCTCCTCGTCCCTCTCTCCGTAGTTCGAACCCAGTTCTGAAGAACATGTGGCCTGAGGGCAAGCTGAGCATCACAGAGGTCACCAAGCGACCCCTGACGGCCGCCACCCTCTTCAAGAACTCCATGATCTCATTGGTGGAGAACTTGGCATGCAAGGTGAGGGGGAGGGACCAAGCCTCTGTCTCCTAACCTGTTAGACATAGACACTCAAGAATAAGGCATTTTCTCTGTGTCCACTTATACATGGTATCTGTTTCTGGCCAATTCTTGTTTTACATTGTTTAAAAGTACTAGCTTAGCTTAGCTACGTAGGCTCTGACACAACCCCATGAGATTGCAAACAGTGGCCGACACATTCTCTAACCATCGTCCCCTGGTGTTCAGGAGCCCTACTACGTCCGCTGCATCAAGCCTAACGAGGTCAAGTCCCCCCTGCTGTTTGAGCAGGAGCGCTGCCGTCACCAGGTGGAGTACCTGGGCCTGCTGGAGAACGTACGAGTGCGCAGGGCCGGTTTCGCCAACCGCCAGACCTACCCACGCTTCCTCCAGAGGTACGTGCTGATCCAGTCTGGGGGGGAGGAGGTCGTCTCCTGGCGGGAGGGGGGTCTGTGCGGAGCCTTGTCTCTGTCTCTAACATCCTCTCTGAAGGAGGCAGTCGGGAGATGTTCGGACAATCTCACACCTGACTGGTCACGTCTTCCACTACAGTGTTTACACTGCCCCAGACCAGGACAGTACAGTGTTTACACTGCCCCAGACCAGGACAGTACAGTGTTTACACTGCCCCAGACCAGGACAGTACAGTGTTTACACTGCCCCAGACCAGGACAGTACAGTGTTTACACTGCCCCAGACCAGGACAGTACAGTGTTTACACTGCCCCAGACCAGGACAGTACAGTACACTTTACACTGCCCTAGACCAGGACAGTACAGTATTTACACTGCCCCAGACCAGGACAGTACAGTGTTTACACTGCCCTAGAGAAGGAAAGTACAGTGTTTACACTGCCCTAGACCAGGAAAGTACAGTATTTACACTGCCCTAGACCAGGAAAGTACAGTATTTACACTGCCCTAGACAGTACAGTGTTTACACTGCCCTAGACCAGGAAAGTACAGTATTTACACTGCCTTAGACCAGGACCAGCCCTACAGCACTGCTTAGCAGTGAATTGATTTTGAGTCAGAGTACAGTTGGTGTGCTTGAATGTGGAGTTAGACAACTTTTACTTAGGCTTGTATGAGGAAGGATCGATCGTCGCTGCCAAAAAAATCACTGCTACTCGGCCTGCTATTGACATGAGACTTTTTCATCTCTACCTCTCTGTCTGTATCCTCCCTGAAGTTGGTTCATTCATTATTGACAAGTGTTTGCTCTGCTTGGACTTTAACATGAAAGGACTTCCTGATCCCAGAACATGCCCCAGTCGTCTCTGGGGCTTGACGTGTGACGTGGAGGAGAGGTGGGCGGAGCGGCCACTCACAGCTCCCACGTCTGCACAGAGACTCTGCCGAGGACCTGGGTCACACGTCACATCTCGTCTGTCCCCAAGACGCAAAGTGGGCGCTTGTGCGACAGCAGTAACATCACTGCAGGAACTCGGCATTCGGCATTGAACCCGATACGCTCGCACACACGCTCCTTTTCATTATGTACGGAATGTGAGATTTTATCTTGGCGTGTCATTGGTTTTTAGGAGCTCTGGTATTTGACTGTGTCAGAGGGATTTTCAGCAGTGCAGGCTCTCAGGCGTGTCCCCAAATGGCAGATCAGGACTAGATCCCGACAGTCACACGCACATGGACATAATGGCTCAAGTCGTGTTCCTGTTGTCCAGCTGTCTGGTTCCCCTACTACCCTAGCCTGGGAAGGTTAAAGAGGATTAGCTAACGGCGTGATCGTTTTGTAAAACACACTTTTCTAGCTGCCTCCCTCAAATCATGGGTTGGATTATTGTATGACGTCATTGTCTGGCAGCTTAAGGACTGTGAAATGACTGCTGCAGGACTATGTCGACAGGCCTGGTGACAGTGTTTGGGCTCGTCTTGGCAGTGATAAAAGAGCGTTTCAGTCTCTTTTCAGTCTGTCCAACCCTTCTGTTTCTCCCCGCTGTCTGTTTGTGTTGTTCTCTGGCCTGACTCACTTTCCAAGCTACCAAACAAAGCTTGGGCTTTCAGTGACGTGAAACCAAGGTGAACACGTCAAAAGTGTCTATTATTTGAAATGGACATTCTGTTTGTTTCTTGAATGATTAAATGACAACCAAAGTTACAACAATTGAAACCAAGAAAAATGGAGGACTGAAATCCACCTTGGCCATCTACAGAAGGTATGGCTGCACTGTCCTACTGTGACTCATCCTTAACCCTCCTCCTCCCCCTCTTCCTCCCCCTTCTCCTCTTCCTCCTCCTCCCCCTCTTCCTTATCCCCCTCTTCCTCCCCCCCCTCCTCCTCTTCCTCCTCCCCCTCTTCCTCCTCTTCCTCCTCCTCCATCCCAGGTACAAGATGATCTCAGAGTTCACCTGGCCCAACCACGACCTGCCGTCAGACAAGGAGGCAGTCAAACGCCTCCTACAGGGCTGCGGCTTCGACCACGACGTGGCGTACGGCAAGACCAAGGTGTTCATCCGCACGCCGCGCACACTCTTCAGCCTGGAGGACCAGAGGGCCGACATGGTCACCAGGATCGTCCTTTTCCTCCAGAAGGTCAGCTCACGTCTTAGCCTAGGCCCACTCTGTCTGTTGATCGCTGCATACAGATACTCAGGTGGCTGAGCGGTTAAGGAGTCGGGCAATAAATCAAAAGGTTGTTGGTTCGATTCGCGGCCGTGCCAAATGACGTTGTGTCTTTGGGTAAGGCATTTCACCCTACTTGCCTCGGGGAGAATGTCCCTGTACTTACTGTAAGTCGCTCTGGATAAGAGCGTCTGCTAAATGACTAAATGTAAATGTAATGCATACAGTGTGTGTCGGGGAATAGAGGTTTAGGACATGGGAGGGTTTACTGTATCAACTGTCATTCTCCAAACAGCAGGTGGTGATGAACTAGCACCTCCATATGAGGTTGTTTGTGTTGTGTGGACACAGCTTGCCTGGTGTAAGCTGACTCTCCCATGGCTCCCCTTATGTAGTGGAGGTGACCAGCCCATATGCACAACCTTTATATCTGCATCCAGCCCACACGCTCTGCAGGGGATGTGCTGGGCTCGTGTTGAGCGCTGTGCTGACACAGATTAGAAGAGACTCCCTCACAAACATCTGTCTTAAGCTGATTGCCATTTGAAGATACCTATTATCCGCTGACCTCATTATCTTGTTGCTAGCCGGATTGTGTTTCTCATTGAAATTCACGAGGCCGAGTTTTGCATATGAATAACTTCAGAGATGGGAGAAACTCTGAGAAAAAGCTCTTGACCTGCATGTCTGTTATTATGGCACTTTGTTATTTTTGGTGCTAAAGTAATATTGCGTCGTTATAGTGTTAGCTCTCTCACTCTCTGTCTCTCTCTCTCTCACCTAGTGTCTCTCTCTCTCTGTCCCTCTCTCTCAGCTAGTCTCTCTCTCTGTCCCTCTCTCTCAACTAGTCTCTCTCTCTCACCTAGTCTCTCTCTCTCTCACCTTGTCTCTCTTTCTCTCTCTCACCTTGTCTCTCTCTCTCTCTCACCTAGTCTCTCTCTCTCTCACCTAGTCTCTCTCTCTCTCACCTTGTCTCTCTTTCTCTCTCTCTCTAAAAACAGTATAAAAGCGAACAGTGGCTCATTACTGCACGGTGGAAGGAACCCTGAGATGGTGAATGTTCACTTTACATGCAAAAACAGGGGATTACGAGAGCTATATAGATCTTGGTCCAGCTCCCCATTATATCAGGTAGTCGCTCGTGGCTAAAGCTAAGCAAAGACGTACATTGCTGCACGTAAACTGCTTCATCGTATTGACAGTTTCATGACACCGAGGCACAGACCTCCACATACATTCAAGTTATTGCTCTGTCTTGAACAACATAATACTAACACTATCTCCACTTGAAGTGTGATGAGAGATGTTGGGATATGGAAATTGCATTCACCTGCCATCTTCTCTCTTTTAGTAGACTGTAAACAAATGCTGCATGGCTGAGTTTCCGACAGCTGAGGTGGGCTAGTTCTCAGCAGGGTGTAATTATGTAGCGTGCGCTGTGACGTGTTTTATAAGACACCTTCAATCAATCCAGTATAAAAACCCTGTTTATGCATCGGAAATGAGTTTGTGGCAAGTGAAGGATGTCGTTTTGCTCGCAGGCTTTAGTTTGCTGTCAGACTTGCTCCATTTGTCCTGTCTGCTCTTCTCAAAGGATCTGCTTCTCTTGATTGAAGGAACGGGAAATCCTAACATCTGTTTGTCTACATTTTGCTGTACCGGGTGTCCTGGTTCGCAATGGGCTCCTGGGTGGTTTGAGGTTCGAATCCCTGGTCCAGCCCTTCCTCTTCATCTTGTATAAGTGCCGTTCTTGCAGAATGAAGATTGACCGTTCACCCACTATGTTATTGCATCAAATACATGTGAGAAGATTCCATTACAATACCTCGTCTTGGGTAATCTCTCCCCAAGGACTGTGGTGCAATCAGACCACCAGCCTTGGGTTCACGCATCAGAGGGTTGGATCAACCAAATTGACCCCAATCAAATTGATTATTTGACCTCTGTATTGATCATCATTTGTTGGTTGGCTCCCAGACAGACATTCTGGACTCATGTTCCTGCTGTTCCCTGAGGAGAATCCTACCTGATATTATCTCAAAGGATGTTCATGCTTTGATAACCAAGCAGAAAGCCCCGAGGTGATAACAGTTTTTTTTTTTTTTTTTACAAAAACAAACATCAGACAGTTTTTCACATTGAATGTGTTGCGAAAAGATCATTTAGTCTTGACCTCAGTCAATGTCAAGATGATGAAAGGCACACACAAACAGACACACAGACACACATTTATAGTAAATCCACTGACTGAGGTGTTGACTCTCTATGTCTCTCACACAAACAACTCGAGCTTAAACTAGGGCTCGGCATCTGTGCCAAGCAATCCCCTTATCAGCACCTGGCACACCACTGAGGCTTACGCCAACTGGGCCCATTCTGCCAAGGGTGCCGGAGCCTGCGCCAGGAGATCTCTCTCTCTTCCCGTACCCCCTGACAGATGCCCGGAGTAGCCTGGGTCACAACCAGGCTGAGGGCTCCGGGGTTAGGACCAAGGAACGGGAGACTTAAGGTGTCGCTCTCCATGGTTCCTCATGCAGAGAACCAGGGTACATTGTGTACTTTCCTCCTCCCTACCCCCTCCTTTTAGCTCCTTAAATGAGCGTAACCTCTACTCGTCCAGGGAATGGGAGGGGGGAGGGGATGCTAGCTCGAGGAAGGGGGGAGGGGGATGGACCGAAAGTGAGAGAGGGAGGAGGAAGGAGACACAGATCCCGACTCTTTCACAGTCTCATTTCACGCTGCCTTTCTCTCCGTCGTTCCTCGTTTCCGCCCTGTTCTCCTGCGTTCCTCGCCTAAGCCGTTCCGCTCCGGTTCTGCGTTGTTCCCCGAGGCTGCCGGCCAGAACCCAGGATTCTCTGCCTCCCGTCCACAGCTCTCAGCCCTGGTCCTATTACAACTGATTGCTCTCTATCTCTCTGAGTGACCCACATCTCATCCACTGGAGCAGCCCATTCAGAACACACATCATTATATTCCACCAGCCAATCCCAAGCCTAGAGAACCGGCAGGCCCGTTAAAGGCTAACAGGGACTAAAATACCTCAGTCCAACATAAATACAGAGGTTTGAATTATTCATGAGCTCCCCCCCCCCCCCCCCCCCCCCCCCCCCCCCCCCCCCCCCCCTCGTCTTAAATGAATATTTCATACATTTTAAGCTCAGGCATCCTCATCACAGTGTCAGTCAGTAGTAGCCTTTGCAGGGGTTGACGAAAGACTAGGAGGAAGGTCCCATGTGTATTGCGAGCTTAAGGTTTAATTGCTTCTGAAAGCTTTACATGTGGCTTTGTTGCTGTGGTTTTATCAGTCGGGGCTGGAGACTAGCTAGCTCGCTTCGTGTCTGCCTAACCAGCCAGAACTGTTCCCCTCCTTCCAGCCTCCTCCCTAGCCTCCTCCCTAGCCTCCCCCCAGCCTCCTCCCCAGCCTCCTCCCCCAGCCTCCTCCCCAGCCTCCTCCCAAGCCTCTTCCCCAGCCTCCTCCCCAGTCTCCTCCCAGCCTCCTCCCCAGCCTCCTCCCCAGTCTCCTCCCCAGCCTCCTCCCCAGCCTCCTCCCCAGTCTCCTCCCAGCCTCCACCCTAGCCTCCCCCCAGCCTCCTCCCCAGCCTCCTCCCCAGCCTCCTCCTCAGCCTCCTCCCAAGCCTCTTCCCCAGCCTCCTCCCCAGCCTCCTCCCCAGTCTCCTCCCCAGCCTCCTCCCCAGCCTCCTCCCCAGTCTCCTCCCAGCCTCCTCCCCAGCCTCCACCCCAGCCTCTTCCCCAGCCTCCTCCCCAGTCTCCTCCCAGCCTCCTCCCCAGCCTCCTCCCCAGTCTCCTCCCAGCCTCCTCCCCCTCCCTCCCCAGCCTCTTCCCCAGCCTCCTCCCCAGCCTCCTCCCCAGCCTCCTCCCCAGCCTCCTCCCCAGCCTCCACCCCAGCCTCTTCCCCAGCCTCCTCCCCAGTCTCCCCCCAGCCTCCTCCCCAGCCTCCTCCCCAGCCTCCTCCCCAGGCTCCTCCCAGCCTCCTCCCCAGCCTCCACCCCAGCCTCTTCCCCAGCCTCTTCCCCAGCCTCAGCAGAAAGACGATCCCCTAGCTTGTGACACAGCCGTTATCAAACATGCCCGGCGTTCTGCTGCTGCTCACAGTACATTACAACTCCATGACACCTGCAATACACTTCAGTATGCCTCACCTCAGTAGGCATACTGCCACATAAAACACCAAACCACCTCTCTCTGTCGCTCTCTCTCTCTCTCTCTCTCTCTCTCTCTCTCTCTCTCTCTCTCTCTGTCTCTCTCTCTCTCTCACCTAGTCCCTCTCTCCCTCTCTCACCCCAGCCTCTCTCTCCTGTCTTTTATTCTGTATTTGTCAATGGCAGCGCCTAGGCACAGTGGAATACCCAGATATCATTAAGGAGGACTTTGATGAATAGTAGCAGGATTGTTCCCTTCCTCTCTCTCTCTTTCTGCGTTTCTGTTATCTTCACGTCTTTGATCCCTCCAGCTAAACACTGAGACAAACTGAGTGTTCCCTTTGGGAAGCAACCTGCCTCACCACAGCTTCCCACAGTTGAAAATAGAAACAAAGAACATAATTACTGTAGTCTACTGCATCGTTTGATTCATGGTTGGGGACAAAGGGGAAAATCATGCAGAGAAATATGCAGAGTAGTTGCGAAATAGAATAAAGTGTCTACGGTTGTACATTGGGAACTAGCCACTGGTAGTCAGAAAGAATCACAGACATAGTGATGGCTACAACAGCCAAGGGGCTCTCACCATAGCAACCAAGGTTTGGCAAAAAGCCAAAGTGTCCTGCTTTCTACCGATATGACCTTCACTTGCCATTCTCTAAGTCCTCCTGGAATCAACTCTCTCTCTCTTTTTCTGTCTCTCTCTTTTTCTGTCTCTCTCTTTTTCTGTCTCTCTCTCTCTCTCTCTCTCTCTCTCTCTCTCTCTCTCTCTCTCTCTCTCTCTCCCTCTCTCTCTCTCTCTGCCGTGCAAGGTTCTTCTTGGTTACATCTCCTGTCTTCTTTCAGTCCTGTCTTCAAAATCTAAGTTCTCAGATGAACTTCTTTTGAACACTGATGAATCGATGTCAAGAACATTTTTTTTTCTCCAGGAATTTCAGCAGCTTTGCGGTCTTGCAAGTCCCTATCATGCACACTGTACAATAGATAGTTTTGAAATGCCCTTAGTGTTGCAATGGCCTTGCATGAATCCTTGTGAGTGATAGAAGCATATCGGGCCATGGGTGACTTTGTTCAAGACTCAAATTGCTGATAAAATCCAATACTTTCTCCCGTCTACTAAAGAGATAGAGAGCCTCAAGAGATATTCAATGTCATATTTTTTGTCTCTACTTTATAATTCAAGTCAATTTCCTCTGTCAATGGAATGAAATCTCTCTCTGATTCCCTGTGTGATCCCGGTCCCCTTGTTGGCAGTGATGATGCTGCGTGTGACAGGGATGACGTCAGATGCCTGGGTGTCTGTAATCCGCTCGGCCTCGTGCCGATCATCCCTAAGCTCTATCGATTAATGCTAATTCTCATTGGCTCGTGCCTGGGCCCGGTCTCCCTGGCGACGGCCTGAGGTCAGAGTGTGTTGTGCCCTTGCTAAACTGTGTCACCCCCTCCGCCTCCCTCCCCCTCCACACACTGGCTGTATTGAGCGTGTCACTGAAAAGCCACCCAGATGTCCCTGGGGGATGTGGAAATAGGGCTCCAGTCATGTGTGTCAGCCAGGCCAAGCAGGCTATCCATCTCCTCCATGTCTCATTTGTTGAGTTGTTTCCAGTGGGAAACTGTTATTTGGTCACAAGATTGAAAGGGCCAACTGGGAAGCCCAAATGCTGCTGGTCTATTTTGGATTGTTTGCCTGTAAAGTGCAGTCCTAGAGCAATAGAGTGCACTCTGTAGATTCACACTAAACACATGCGGTAGTTATGGATTCCGTGTGGCCGACTGTAGGATCAGATGTGTCGCTTTTGTGTCTGATCCTAAACCCGTTTGCACTCTCAGAAGCCCGGCTAGTGTCTGGGTATGCGTCATTTGTAAAGGCTTTTACCCAGCATGCATTTCGGAGCCCCTAATAAAGCCCTAGCAATCTGGGCTGTAGAGATCCCCAAATTGGCTTTGATGAGGTTGTAAATCTAGCAGCCCAGAGCAAAGGGGAAGCAACACCATGATGGCGGAGTCTCTAAAAGGCTGATCAGATGGCTTTATTGGCCGGGAGGACGGACGGGCCTTGTTATTGGCCTGATTTACCCAGCATCCCCTGGGTGTCATCTTCGCTCCCCGCCTTCTCGCTGGTGATAATCCCACACCGCCTGCCTCTTTGTTTAAGCGCAGTCGCCCGATGCAGTGTGTGGGAGGGAAGATAGTGTGTTTGTCTGTGTGTGTGTGCGTGTTTGTGTGTGTGTGTGTGTATTTGTCTGTCTGTGTGTGTCACCCCCTTCTCTCCATTTACCTGTCGTATATCTTAACAGGCTTAAGATAATATATTCAGATTACGTCAGGATTTATCTGATCTCATGTTGCTTTATGCTCTCTCAACGCCCACTTTCACCTTCAGCTCGAGCCATCTGCATGCTAATTCCTGCTCCATTCGCAGCAGGCACTTAGCCGCTAGCTACCAGTGGTGGGTCTGATGCAGGCCTTGTTATGACTGTGCTGTTGCAGACAATCTACAGTTGCCATATGCCGTCTTGTCCCTGTTACATGGTTGTACTCCACATGAGTCAAAGAAAAGGATAGCACTTTATCCACAATGCCAACTGTGAGCTTGTTTTTTTAAGCTTGAGTGGTTTAAACATTTCTTATCTCCAGAATATTAGTTGCTCTGAAAAGGAATTAAGGTGGAAATGTAAAAAGGAAGTGAGTTAGCTGGACAGGCTGATGGTATGTGAGTTCAATTCTAAATTCCACCAGTCTCACACCTAGAATACACACAGGTCCCTTAAGCAATCTCCTTTTCTCTATTCTACTACACAATCCCTCCATACCATCTTAAAGCACGGTCCTAAGAAAAGGCTTAATTCCCCTGAACTTCTGATGAAATCTAAATCTGAAAAGAAATAAATCTCTAATACAGCGGGGGCTGAATGCATTCATTCATCATCATCAACATCTCAGTCATGTGGGAGAGTTGTCACAGGGCAGGGTGGCTGTGTTGAATATGTATCAACCCCCTCCAACCCCCACCCCCTCTAACCCCCCTTACCATGTGTCAGTCACCGAGGGCTGCAGCGCGGGGGGTGGGGACGGGGGGTGGGGATGGAGGTGTGAGGTCATCATTAAGGGACAGTAGGGTTCAGGTTCCTGTCAGGCTGGTCTTGACTAATCTTTGTGTGCTGGAGTGGCTGGTGGGAGGCCTCCTGGGGAGCTGCCTGGACTGGAACTGGGATGGCGACTGAACCAGTCAATTACAGGGGGATCACCGCCGTGAGGCACCGCCCAGGATCTTCCTTTGTGTCGCCTCTGTTGACAGTTCACCACGCGACACTTTGCCCCAGACATGCTGGATGGATACCAGTCTGGCAGGGGAGAAGGGGAGCTAGGGGAATGGCAGGAGTCAAGATCCAGTCCTCTTATCCTCAGGACTGCTAATGAACATCCATCTGGCCCTCTTCAGGTGGAGAGAGCCTGCACGTTTCATGTGCAGACAAAGAAAAACGGCCTTTTGTTCTCGTAAAGGTCCTCACACTTACATCTGGAGATTAAATATTCATCATCTCCACATTACCATTGGGCATGGATTTGAATTTGAAAACCCCTCGCCCTAACCCCGTACCCCCATCAGCATAGACTTATGCCTCGACGTCCTCGCAATTAAGAGTTATCATTTTGAGCTTACATTGTGTTAACTACTCTTGGAGGGGTCTCCATGAATCAGGAAGTAGAAGGGAGCATATGGTAGTGGT
>NC_061072.1:9317558-9320058 GCF_021917145.1 Hypomesus transpacificus | reverse complement strand
ACGTAAGAACAGCGCTACATCACATGAACATCCCTCTCTACAACGTAAGAACAGCGCCACATCACATACGACCCTGTATCACTGCATGCCAGTGTTTCACATCACCACGCCTTTTCAATCAGGCTTGGCAACTCTTATCTCTCTAACAAAGGCCTCAAAAAAACTTCAACTTTCTTATGTGCGCTAAATTAAAGGTTTTGTTTGAATGCCATAGAGGCAGTGGAGATGAATAATGCTTTTTTTCTCAGAGCCGAGGACAAATTAAATACGTTATTATGGGATTTAAAAGGGTGTAAACAGATTTTTTTGTTAACATAGTGTTTATGATAGAGGTGTTGACTAAACTGAGTGCATCATTCTGGAATGAGCTGGCCAACGTTCCAAATTCTCACCCTTTCTCCAATTGGCTGACTCCAAACTACATCTAGCCTCTGATAGGTCGACTGAGGTAGCCGCATCCGCAGAGAGCACATGAAGTTGTTTCCATGGTGAACTATCCACTGTGTGTTTTGTTTTTAGATTTACACCACATCCCCCAGAAAAACAGACTGGCTTTTCTTAAATGTTGTTTACGTAACATGTAAACCTCATTGTATAACTTTATGTATATTTATTGTTTTATTTGTATCTCTCTCTTGCTGTCTATCCGTGGCTGTCTCTCTCTGTCATTCTCTGTCTTTGATAAAACCTAATTTCTTACAATATTTTGCGTTAGTGGTATAACTGGCTGAGACCGCCTCAACAGTTGACCTTGGGGAGGGGTGTTAAGCATGAATCTCCACCAGCTCCCTCCCGCTTAAATTAATGAGAAATGAGCCGGATGCGAGATGACAATTGTGACAAGACTGTCCGTGTTCAGCGTGACATGGTGACAGCCTGGCCTTATCTCTGCATCCCTGATGTAAACGGAGGATGGGAGGAGACCAGAGGAAAGGGGAACAGCAGGGCTAGCCAAGAAACACACACACACACACACAAAGCTTGCAGGACTGAGTCCAACACAGGAGACTCATAGGCAACACTGTTGGAAACTGAGTGGCCTCTGTCTCCAACACACCCAATATTGAGGTCAGGATAGCATACCTGCAAGGGTAGAAGCAGTAATGTATTGTCATTGACACGGTTATTACTGTAAATGTCATTGGCGGGAGAGAGAGCACTGGTCAAGGTGAAAGAGAGATGGGCTGTGAAGATGGAAGTGCATAGTAAGGGCAGTGCTGGGGGGGGGGGGGGGGGATCGATTAGAGAAGGTTGCCTAGAGGGGAGGGGAGGGGCGGTTAGGGCTTGATTAGCGAGATGCCCCGGCTCGCCAAACTTGGCTGCCCTCCGGTTATTTACTGCTCTTGGAGGGGAGAGATGGGGGAGGGACAGAGGGGGAGGTGAGGGAGGGCGGGCCAGGGGGAGAGGTGGGGGAGAGGTGGGGAGAGGTGGGGGGAGGTGGGGGAGGGCTAGGGAGATGAAGAGCTCCTTACACGTCTATACAGGACTACTGAGGAGTCTCTGGGATTTATATGCCAATTAACACCCTGACTACCTACACTGGATCATTACTTTGTTAAATGTCTTTGCCATGGTGGCGTGTCCTTGTTAAAAGGAAAAAGGAAAAAAAGCTAAATGGTACAATATCCTCCTCTTGTCTTCCTTCAGTCTTCCATCTCTCTCACTGACACATCTGACACGTTCCCTCCTACCTGTACCCTTTCTTAACCCCTTCCCCTGACCCTCTGACTCTCTCTCTCTTCACCTCTCCTGTCTCCTTACCTCTCTCCTTACCTCTCTCCTTACCTCTCTCCTCTCTCGTCACCTCTCTCCTTACCTCTCTCCTCTCTTTTCACCTCTCGTGTCTCTTAGCGCTCTCATCACCTCTCTCTTTACCTCTCTCCCCTCTGTCCTTTACCTCTGCAGTCTCCTCTCCTCCCCCCTATCCTCTTCTCCCTCTATCCTTCCCTCTCCCTTTTCCTCCTATATCCACATCCAGTGCTCTTCCCCTTTCACTGCGCTTGCTCTGCCGTTGTCATGCCAACTTCCCAGGAGACAGGGTTGTCATGGTGATGGAGCAGGAGGGCAGATCAGCTGATGTCTGGTGTCGTTCAGGCATGTGCACAAATGGCCTCCCTGCATATGTGCTCTCTCTGTCTGTACTTCCCAGTAGAGCTTATTTGTTTTTTCCCTCGCTCACTTTTCCTTTCTAGCTCTCTCTTTCACTGCCCATCTCATTATTACAACTTGGTCCCTTTGAGAGTAGTTTCACACATTCGAGACACAATGTGTCTTGTAGATGTCTGTGGGGGCTTGTGGGAGGAAATGAGAGTGGACAGTGATTTGAGTCAACATCAAAGGCAGCCTAACTGGTCACAGCTTGGCTCATTATACTGTTAGCCTTTTAGTCATACTGCATAGAGCTCTCTCCCATCCACTTTCTGTCTCTGTCTCTGCCCCTCTCTCTTCCACCCCCCTCTCTCTTCCACCACCCTCCCTCCCTCCCCCCCCCCCCCCTCCC
>NC_061072.1:9210058-9312558 GCF_021917145.1 Hypomesus transpacificus | reverse complement strand
CCTCCCTCTCCATCCCTCCCTCCCTCCCTCTCACTTTCCTCCCCTTCCCTCTGTCACCCTACTCCTCCCCCTCCCCCCTTGTTTTTCTGCTCTCACCCCTATCTCTCTTCCTCCCCCCTCCCTCCGTATGCGCTGCAGATGCAGTTGCCATAGCGACCAGCTGCTCCATGTTTGTCTGATATTTTGTCCATTAACAGCCCTGCCAGCAGAGAATACTAATCAGACATCTCCCCCTGTCCCTAAGATAGAGGGACACAGAGAGAGAGAGAAAGAGAGAGAGAGAGAGGAATAAAGAGAGAGATGGTATTTATAAAGCTCATCAACTGAGCCTGTCTGTTCACGCTATGAATGAACCCACTCTCATCTTTCCACGCCGAGCAACTGAGGGTATTTTTGTCACCTCAAACAAGAGCCGTCATCCATACAACTAATCGTTTTTACATGTATTTTATGTTCTTTCGGCAAAGATGTTATAAAATCCAATTATTTGTGTGCTTATAGTCTGACTTGGAACCATACTGTACCAACGGATACACCCAGTGTTTACCTTCGATACAGAAGCTTTCAGATACATCTGCATGAATGGACACTCACAGGCACAAACGTACAAACATTCACACACACACACACACTTCCATAGCTCCTGTCATGGCAGGGGCGGGAAGCGTTTGGGGGGGCATGATGAATTGAATGATGGGTTGGGAGCTTCTTAGACTGTGTGTGTGCATACAGTTTATGTGTGTTTGCGTGCGTGTGCGTGTGTGGAGAGAGAGAAAGGAAAGAGAGGGAGAGAGGGAGAGAGAGAGGGAGGGAGAGAGAGCCTGACCTACTTTCTCCCTGCGTGGATCTGTACGGTGCGGCAGTGCTCTCTGCCTGCTGACTGACAGGGACAGAGGGACAGGTCACCTGACCTCCTCTACCTGACAGGGACAGAGGGACAGGTCACCTGCTGACTGACAGGGACAGAGGGACAGGTCACCTGACCTCTCCCTGGTACCACCCTCCACTCTGGTGCCTGCCTGCCGTGGACCTGTACCACTGCATTTCATTCTAGATTCGGACATGGGCGTCATTGCCCTTTGACCTTTACGGTTTAGCCCCTACCCTCTAGCTGTAGTAATCCGCCCAGCAACAGCACTGTGTCATCTCCCAGTGGTCACCTGCTGTCACTTTCTCTGTGATTATTCTCCACCTCCTGTCCTCACATGGCTGGCCCTCCTTCCCCTCCCTCGTCCCTCCCATCCCGCTCTGCCCTCGTTCGTCTCCCCTGTCGTCCCTCTCTCTCTCACATTCATCTCCCCCACGGTCTCTCTCCATCCCTCTCTGCCTCCCATTTATCTCCTTTCCTGTCATCCGCAGCCTTGAGCAGATCAACTCTAGAACCCCCCCGCCCCTGCTCAGCAAAGTTGTCCACCACCAACACATACGCACTCTGCCAAAAGTGTTAATAAGCGGCAATAAACTCGCTCTGGATTGAGGGTATTGATTCCATTTAATGAAAACTTGGGTAGGGGTGGGGGAGAGGAGTCGGTTCAAAGTAAGCAGTCACCCACTGGCAATGTGGAAGTAGCTCCAGCCCTGGACCAGCAACTACCTCGGGGATGTCCGAAGCCAACTCCTGAAGGATCTGCCAGCCACTAAAGAATGGCCACTGTCACCCATTTCATGGTGCAGAAGAGAAGAATGGAGAGGAGATCGAAGAGGCCCGAGTGATTGTTTGAGACGGAGGTGTGGGGGAGGGGGGGGGGGGGGGGGGGGGGGGGGGAGGGATCCTGCTGAGGAGCCATTGTTGCTGAGCAGCGTTGACACCATCTGTACACCGGCTCAGAGACGGGCGCTCAGGAGACGCGCCTCTGCTCACTGTGCTGCTTCCCGACAGGGAACAGCACCGCTACTGATCCCTTACTGGGAGGACGACACGAGGGAGGAGGATCCGAGGAGGGGGGTGCTCTTTGTCCCTGGGCATCTGTCCCGGGGACTGGACACAACCAGGAGCAGACTGGAGGCCTGGCAGGGACAGAGAGTGGATCCCCCATCTCTCCAGGGAGAGCATGGCACCATGTGCTCCGTCTGCCCTAGTCTCCGACACGCGCTCTCTCTCTCCCCTGTCATCCATCCCATCAGTACGCATGATGAGGCGGGATGGTCCTCATGCCCCCACACTGGAAGCTGCAGCCTTGGGTTGTAGTGTCCACTCTGCAGTTTGAGCTCGAGCCCGACAGGGAGGCATGAATACGAAGCAGCTCCTGGGCTCTGAAGCCGCAGGCCTGTTGGTCTTCAGGCAGGTTGACACAGAGGAGAGCTGAGGGTACCATCCACTCTCCAGCCCTCACCTCCTGACCTCCACCCGGGACCGGGTGTGTCCTAGCTCCGAGTACAGTGAGGGCCTCTGATCTCAGGCTCCCTCTGGCAGCTTCACTGCAGGGCTTCCTCTCTCTTTTCTACTCTCCCGCAGATTGATTTTTCGACCCCCCCCCTCCTTTCCTCTCCTCTCTCCTCCTCTCCTCTCTCCTCCTCTCCTCTTTACTGTTTTTCTGTCCTACTAGCAACGCCTTGGCTTTGATCAATAGTTTTTTCTTTCTGCTGCTAAGCCTTTTTCGAGCATTTTAAATGGCCTACTTAGTAATCCCCTCCGTTTCAATGAAGAGGATAGCTCTTTTCTATAGACATGCAGAAGACATGCGGAAGGAAGGGGAGTTAGAAGAGGGGAAAAGCAATATCTACTGTATACCCCAGATTCTCCTCTTTCACAAGTTAAGAAATATTGAAGGCAAAGGCTGTAATGATTTGATGAATAATAACTTAAGCTTTGGGAGGTTTTGAAGGACTGAAATCTAAACACGTTACATTTTCTTATCGGCTTCAGTTATATTTGTCGGTATTCATAGTCTGGTCTTTTAGGTTGCTCTTAGCTGCAGTCTGGAATCAGGAACCATAAAAATGTTAACAAATGAATACTGGGAACGAGGTCACTGATATTCAGAGGTGTGTTTACTAAACTGGGAAGTATGCAAAAATGATTCTGTTTGTGAGATGGGGGGGAAATGCATTTGAGGCATTTGCCTATGGCTATCTCATCGTCAGCTGACATGAATTCAGATTTCATCTTCACTGCCTCTGGATTATGGAGCCATAGCTTGAGGACTGTAAAATATTGTGGCTTTCCATTCAAAGCTGACTCAGAACACATCATCTAATGCTCAACACCAGCATGGGGCTAACCCTCCAGGTCCTGGGGTCCTCTGGTGGGTGCTAATGAAACAGCCTCACACTCGTCTAGATAGCACACACCTGCCTCGACAAAACCATCAGCTCTATGGACTGTCTCTCAGGCTGGAGTCGTTAGTTGCCTGCTAGGTGTGTGTGTGAGAGGGTGTAGCATGAGCACGTGAGATGCGTGAGCCAGCCACGTGAGGTAGAGTGCACGTTCTGTTCTGTTCCGAGTTCAGCGCTGATGGTTGTGAGAGTGAATGGGGGGTTATGGTGACACTGAGATGCCCACCTTCCCCTTCTCCCTCCCTCTCCCCCTCCCTCGTTTGGGATGTGAGGGTGGTGATTGTTCATGCTGGCGGTGGGGGGTGGGCTGCAGGGCATGGATAGTGAGGCTGGGGGGGGGAGGGAGGGGGGGCTGGGAGAGGGGGCTGGGCCATCCATCAGACATGAAGGTAGCATGAGTCTGTCGGCCTCTCTCCCTTGGCCAGTATCAACACATACACACACACACACACACAACATTCACACATACACACCCACAGCATCTTGGTATTGATCAAAGGAGACTGTTGTTTTTAATAGACCTCCAGCTTCCTCCAGCATGTGAGGGGTCGTGCTGTGTCTGGAGAGAGCAGGGCCAGAGATGGGACTGACAAGCAGCAGGGTTCATCTTCCTCTCTGCCCACTTGAACAGCTTCCTGTGGAGACCCTCCTTAGGCCTCAGACAGAATCTGCTGTGCGTGTGTGTGTGTGTGTGTGTGTGTGTGTGTGTGTGTGTGTGTGTGTGTGTGTGTGTGTGTGTGTGTGTGTGTGTGTGTGTGTGTGTGTGTGGCTGTTATTGTGATTGAGGATGTGGGTTATTTTCATCATTCAGTTGGTTTCGGTCCTATTTGTGTGTGTGTGTGTGCGCATGTGGGTGTGCGCAAAGCTCTTGGCACAGAACCTGAGCTCTTGTTGATCGTCTGTCCCAAAATTGGGCCGTCTATCTCTATCCCCGGTACACAAAGCCTGCTCCAATCCTGCCTGTATTTACAATCCCACATCAGTAGTTTGGTCATGTATGTGTTTCATCCTGTCATATCATTAAACTGCTGCATCCCTCATTAGTGACTCAGGATGGCTCCCTGAGTCTCGGTTGTTGTCAGTCACCGCGGAGGGTCTGACCTCACTATAACCTTTTTCCAAAAATATTTTTGCAAGTCACGGATGTGCTGAGTGTCCATGCGGAGCGTCCGTGCGCTTAACTGCACCTTCGGAGAGGAAGACTCATCCATTTTTCAGGAGACAAGAAAGCTTGGTGCTGAGCCAGAGACACTGTTAGAGGGATGACTCACAGGAGTTGCCCAGATATGCTGATAGACTGCCCTGCTCTCCAACTGCCCGCACGGTTCTCCTCTTCCTCCTCTTCCTCCTCTTCCTGCCTTTCCACAGACCCTAGACTATGGATAATAATTATAATATCATAATGAGGATACAGGATTAAGTGGCAGTTTATTGGGTACATAGGATTTACGTGAACGCACCCACACACACACACAAACACACACACATGCTCGTTCACACACACACACACAGTGGAGGAGAGCAGGAAATAATAGATTTTCCAGAGGGAGGGGTGCTGTGTCTTAGCTAAGTCTCCCCCTGAGGTCTGTGGGTCTCCATGGCAGAATGAACACAGCAGCCTTACAACCACTTAGCATTCAGCACAAAGATGCTCCATATGCATATATAGAGAGAGATATAAAGATAGAGATATGTGTGTGTGTGTATGTATGTGTGTATATATATATATATATATGTGTTTTTTGTGTTTTGATCCTGTCCAGCAGTTAGCCAGATGATCTTTTCATGCTGACATCCTTAGAGCCTTTTTATAATAACCTAATATGACAAGCATGATTCACCTAGTTTGTATTGATATCCACCATGTTTATAGGCTACGAAACCCTGGCAGTGGACCTTTTCCATGTCAGATATATTGTTTGTAAATATGCCATGAAACCCTTGGCGAGGTGAAGCCCAGTGTGTGTGTTTGGGAGTCTAACTCTGGCTGCCCTTCAAGGAGGCTGGAGGCATCCCCCCTGGCTGCTGAGAGAGGAGGAGAGAGGGTGGGGGAGATGGGAGAGAGGGGGAGGAGGAGAGATGGAGAGAGGTGGACAGACAGGCAGGGAAGAGACATACGTCAGTACTGGCTTCCCATTGGCTGGCAAAGGCAGCCATGACAGATGGAAGAGTTCACAGTGGTTTCCATAGAAACCAGTATGTAACGATACTGCCGTAATCCTGGGTTTCTCTGCTAGAGATGCATAGAGGTGCAGGAGTGCAGTGTGGGTAGTTGAGGGTATTGTTGTCTGAGGCATTGTTGCGTAACAGCCAGTGTCAAGGTCAAAGTGAATCACTGTCTGAATTTAGCTTGGTCTGAAGAGATGTTGTGGTTAGTTTTCTGATTTAATCAGTATGCAGTTTTAGGTTTCATTATGTTGTTGACAAATGGCATGAGTGGCACTTATCAGTGAGCCAGAACCAAACTGAGTCAGGAGGAGAGGGGGAGGATGCGTGCTTATAAAGGGAAGATGGCAATTGAATCTGTGCTCTGTACCTTTATTAACCTACAGTAGATAGGCTCTCTATTTCTCTCTCTATTTATTTCTCTCTCTCCCCTGCTTTTCGAGCTCATGAAGAAATTCACCCTAACAGATTTTTTCTGAGACTTTTTTCCCCCTCAACCTCTATTTTATTTGCCTCATCGATCTTCTTTGAAAGCAGAAATGTCTGTTTAAGCGGAAGATTTAACTAAATGTGACAAGAGCTGAAAGCCAGCCTACTGCTGTGCTCTCCCACAGCACCAGCATTGGGGTCCTCCCCTCCCAGCTTCTCTGTTATCAATCCTAATGAAATATCGTTTGCTTCTATAATATCTATGCTCAGAGGCATGTCCAAAGGCATTTGAAATGTGACAGTTATGTATTGTAGAGCGTCATTCCGTTTAGTCTGTTAAGCGATTAGCATGCACATTTTTTGTTGTTGTTGTTGATGTTCAATGAAGGTAATTCCACAGTAGTGTTGAGGTGAACACTTTAATATGCTACCTTTCTGCCCCCATGTCTCACACTCAATGTTGATGTTTTTAACCTGGAACAAACATAGACGCTAACTTGAAAATCCTGTTGGTGTGTGAAACACCACTGTATCAACAAGTCTAACACCCCCCCCCCCCCCCCTTTCCCCCCTCTCTCTCTCTGCAGTGAAAAGAGGAAGCTTCAGGTGAACGTCACCAGCCCAATCCAGTGCAGCATGAACGGCAGGAAGTGCACTGTCATCGTCGAGTCCAAGATCAACCAATCACAGCCAGACTTCACCAAGAGCCGTTCCGGTTACATCCTGGCTGTGCCCGGGAACTGACGGAGCTGTGGTCAGGTGACAGGGGTCAGGTGACATGGACGGAGGGGAAGATATCAGACATGGATGGTTCTGGTCTTCATCTGGTTGAGCATCGACATACTGTGATGTGAACAGTATGCACGTAGGAAAGTGGACATCTAAATAAAAGCCATGATAAATGTCTTTTTTGAATACAGCTCAATGAATAAGATGTTATGTATATTTCAATACTGCAAATGTCGTTTGTTAAACAGTAAACACATGCACAACATTTATCTATAGGCTACAGTATATACTGTATATATAAAACCAACCAAAGAGTTGTCTTTCTTCTCACAGTAAACTTTTTTAGATGTAATCACATGCTAGTTTGTCGATATAATGAGATTTGGAGTGAATGCGCAGATGAGGGTTTTATTAGGAAAGCTTACACGATGTTAAGACAGATATTGGATATTGTTTAGCCAAATCAAACAGAAAGACTATGACAGTGTTAATGGAAAACAAAGTAACCCCTAATAAGGATCTGAAATCTTATTTAGATTTTTCTTGTTTATTATACTGGGCGTAGTTTACCAAGTCTAGCATCTGATAAACCTTTTTAGTTTAACAAAATATATATATATATAGGTGTTCGCGATTGTAAACAACAGCTATTTAAAGAAACTTATCAATAACCACCTTTTATTTTACAATTGATTGTTAACTTAATTTGTTCATGGGAACCATTATGGGTAAGAAAAAGGTCAGATACTTTTCCCTAGCTGATCGTCTGTGTTCCAG
The DNA here is from genome assembly GCF_021917145.1 of Hypomesus transpacificus. Lineage (NCBI taxonomy): Eukaryota > Metazoa > Chordata > Actinopteri > Osmeriformes > Osmeridae > Hypomesus > Hypomesus transpacificus. Next base: position 9,305,181 of record NC_061072.1, on the reverse strand, counting down.
ATGAAGTGTCATTGGCACAGTTAGACACAGTCCGACACAGTTAGGCACAGGGTGTTTAGACGGATGTGTTGAGCATATCCTGAACAGAAAACTGCTCTGAGAGGAGCATTAAAACCTCTCTTAATTTAAAACCTGTATCATTTCCTGTATACCGTATGTTTATTTGTAGCACTGTCAGCAAACGACATGCTTATATTTTCATCCAAAAGACTGTAAACAACACAGGGCCGCATGCTCTATGTATTGATAAAGACTGTACTTACCATTTGTTATGGTTAACAAAAGGAACTGTAGGAGAAACCGAGTTATACCATATGATACCAAAGCACAATTGTAAACCTAGCAGAGACCTGGAACCCTATAGAACTTCTTGCGCTGGTGTCACAAGCTCATGCTAATTGCCAGTCCCTGGAGATAATGGTATTTCTATTGACCTGGAGTAGTCCTTACTCCTGAATGGAACTGGCTCTTCAGTAATAAACATGGATCATTAGTGGAGAGGAAGATTGTGTGTGTGCTTTTGAGAGGGAGAGGGAGAGAGAGGAAGAGAAAGAAGAGACAGTTGTGTTTTTGTGTGGATAACAGTTTGTTCATTAGCTCCTAGCAGCCACCTCGCCTGCTCCTCTCTGGCTCAGTGTCAAATAGGCTGGCTACTGGCCATGTTGAATCACTGGCCAAGGCCTTAAAGAGCAGACGAGCAGTTGCCTGGTCTCTAGCTTGCTAGCGACATGACGGGCTCCAACAACACCATATCCGCAGTCACGTTAGCGATGCTGTTGTTAACTGACACCTTATAGTATGTAGAGATGAATTTGCTGCTTTATACAAATAACCTAAAGTAATCGTTTGTTATACACGTCATTGATTGTATGCAGTAGGTTATTATCGATTGATTTGCTTAGATGTAAATTGATTGTATGCGGTTTCTGTTTTGTGTATGTATCTCGTTTCTACAGTATGTATTGGTTATTGATGATTGGAGCGCACGCCTACAGTACTGTATGTGGATGAGTGAGTCTTAGTCTTCCTGTGTTAATAATGATTGGCTCTGATAGGCAGAAGCGACAGTGGAGGGTAAGGAAGAAGGAACTCTCTGAATACTTGGCCTAGTTAGTGTGGCGGAGATCTGTCAGCCGGTATTACTCTCCCGGCAAATAAAAAACTCTTTACCAATCAGTTTCATAAGTACTGCATTCCTGTTAATTGCTTTAGAGTATTGGCTGGAAAAATCTGTATCTTTAATAAGTTAATTTGTGCCACTACTCTAAAAAGTCTTTACCTTGCAGCTGTGCAGTGTGACCTTCTTCCACAGCTTGATAAGGAACTTCATACAAGAAGATATTGGAGAGTGTGTGTGGTTGCATGTGTGTGGATTGTAAGTGTTGTCCTGTTGGTATCAGTAATGGCAGTAATACAAAGCCTCACTTGGACTCTTTCGTTTTTTTCTTCTCTAGTATTTCTTTGTGTTCCTGTCTTTCAAATATCTCTCCCACTTTCTCACTTCTACACTCCAGTGGTCAGAACTATGTTCAGGACTGTCTTGAGGAAGCTCCGGATATGTGATGCTGTTTCCTGTTTCCTGTCATCACCAGTCACACTGTACTTGTCCTTCTGAAATCCATCAACTCCTCTGGAACTGGTTGTATTTTGAGGGTTTCAAGTCCCTCGTAGCTCAGAAACATGGAGTAATCCCATCACTGATATCATCTACGTTTAACAGTTTGGGAAAAAGGTTGTCAAAGTAAAAAGTAGGTAACCTGTGCCATCACTTTGTACCAAATAGTTTTTTTGTTGTCGTTTTTTTTCTTTTTTACAAAGTCTGGTTGTTTTTTTTGTTTTTGTTTTTTTGTTTTACTGGATTGGTCCTGTAACCTTAGTAACTACATTACGATGAATGGAATGCTGCAGTCTACATCAGTTTTGCTTTTTAAAACATTGAAATGAAGTTGATTTGATTTGAATGGTAAACTGTTATTGATTGTGAGAGCTTGTGTCTGCATCTTTTTCTCTCTGTCAATGTCAGTAGCTGTGTTGTCAAGGTCATTGTGAGCTCACGTGACCTATGTTTCTGTCTTAGACATCGTCTTCACCAGACTGAATATATCAAAGTGCCTACAGAAATTGATCTTTATAATTTCAGGGAGTTTAATTGCTTGATAAATATGGGAAGCACATTGTATTGATAACCCTTTTGAGTTGTTAAAAACATATTCAATATTTGCTGGCTTTTCAACAAATATATAGGCAGATGCAGAATACACTTCAAACCATGTGCCTAATTTTATAGTTGCATATTTATGTAATACATCCATGTTGATTATGAATGAATTAAAACGATTGGACCAAATTTTAACGGAACGTCCTGTTTTATGTACTGTATATTAGGTATGAGCACTGCAGCATGTTTCACAATTCTTTTAGAGTTGTTGTTAAATTAACAAATGTATTTGATTTAATCCAGTGGACTGTCTATTTACATCACAGTGTCCAATAGTATGCTTATACTCTATTAGTATAGGCTTTATATATCACAATGTGTGTGTGTGTGATTAACCATTAGATGCAGTAGGTCTACTACTGTATTGCGAAAGGACATTCAGTAGAGAGTTTTGCCTACTGGTATGTGGGCTGTGGTGTTTTTCTCTGAAGGCCAGCTGTTGTCTTTAATGACTGATGCTGTCATGTGGGGGAGACCAGCGCTAATCCGCCTCCTAGCAGCTGTTTCTCTGGGTGACGTCGAGTCTCCAGAAGCCTTGTGCTGTCGGGGGTGATAGTATCACCTCCCACTCTCTGTTGATGAGCACAACCTCTACGAGCTGGGGGAGATGAAGGTCTTCTGCTGCTCCGGTCTGGGGAGGGATGGAGAGATCTGTCTGTGGAATGACTCACAGAGACAGAGAGGGCTTCTTGGATCAGTTTCCATCTTTCACCTTTCGGCCAATCACAGAAGACACACACAGGGGGCCTTAAATAGATCATGCATATATAATGACTATGTTCATCTTCTCTTCACGCGTACATGTGTGTGGTTTCTTGAGCGGTCATGTTCACAGGTACACTGTTGTCCAGGCCCTCCTCAATTCCTTCATATGAAATGTGGACCATGATGTTCTGTGTGCCGTCGAGTTGTGATTTCACAGATATGGTGAACATTCAAACTCCTTTTAAAGGATTTTCTTGTAGTTTATAGAGAGGACAAAAACAACCACTTACTTGTGCATCATGAACGATCAGTGCATTTTATTTTCCATCACAGTACAAAAATAAATTAAAGTAAGCAGAAACAAACTGAAAAAAAGTTTCAATTACAGCAACAGCTTTTTGTCATTTTTTTTTTTTTAAAGAACAGTTTTTACAGCATTATACCCCTCCCCCCTCATCCAAGCTGAACCCCTGAACATGGGTGGGTTCATACAGTACCTTGACCACCTTTTCATCATAAGAAAATTAATTGCACAATTTCTTATGTACAAATAAACTCGCACTCTCTCGCACACTCACAAACACACACACACATTCACACATGCAGCCTCTCATTTTGAAGCTCTTTAACACCATTTCTTTTTTTTGTTCTACAAAGTACGCAATAAGATACAGAAAAAAGAATTGACAGAAATCTTAAGCTAATCGTCTTTTTTTGTACTTTTTTTTTCAATTAGATTTTTTTTTTTTTTTTTAAAGCTTTTCAAAAGTATTTTCCTCAAACTACTACTCAGTGATGCAAGTGAAAAAAATTGCACGTTTTCTGAATTGGGGCAAAGTGGGCAGCGAGAGGTTCAAGACTCCTCTGTATATGCCTCAGACCCCAGTGTCCTGCTTTTTCCCAAAGCAGTAGCCCATCCAAAGTGCATCTCCCCCTACTGCGCTACAAAACACACAGATCAAACTCTCGCATTGCACTTTGTGTCTTATGACAAGGCTGAATGCCGTTGGACTCTTCCACGTGTTATGAGTATTCCATATCATACATCTTCTCTTGGACTCAAACTGATACAGCAGAGGATAAGTGATCGTAACAGCCATCTTAGAGAACTTCCATCACGAGAAAACAGCTTTTTGTCTAAATAAAACCACATACAAAAAAGCCTTGGTTGAATGAGACTGAGAATTTTGCTTATCTAGAAATTAATTTTGAGAAATTCAACTACTGAAAAAAGCATGCGCAATTTGTCATTGCTCAGATGAGAAGAAAGCGGGCAAATACATTTCTTGGAGGTTTAATTTTTTCCAGAGGTCCAAAAGCTTGTATGACAAGGTATTCTCATTTTCATTTCAGCTCTACCAATCTACAATGTGTTTTTTTTGCAGTATCTGACAGCCAAGCTAACAATTACAATCTCTCTTGATTTGATACATATGAAGATTGAGGAGCACAAGTCTGCTGGTCCATATGTTTTTTCATACTGGTTGCCATGGTACTCCCCTTGTCCTCTGCTGTCTTCCATTTAGTATTGTGGCTGTTGATTGAAAACCTGATTATCTCTATAGAGGTCTGCTAAACTCTCAACCTATAACCTCATCTCATCTCGTTCCCATCTGAATACATTGGATTTATAAAGTATTGGAATTGAGGGATTATTTGACGGTGTGCAATGACATTTTCCGTTAGGACACTGAATGGAGTTCCTGATTTTGGACTCCTGATTTTTTTATATTGATATGTGCAGTAGTAGTTCAAGTAGAGGGCAGTCATGCAGGTTTGTGTTGGGTTTAGGGCTCCTCAGAAAATCTAAGGTATGGGGTTTATGATGCTAAAGCTCTCCCTGATATTGTTACTTTGGCGATGGTCAGATTTTACGTTGGTTTAACCTAAGGGCTTTAATTTGTTCTGCATTATTAAATCCCAGCAACATTAATTTGCATCAACCACCATCAATCTTCATTCACACCAAAGATAAAATCACCAGTTAACAGCTATACCCCACCTTCATATCACGTGCCTCAAAACTGATCTTTCATCCATGATCTTTACATTACAAGGGATGTGCCAAAGATAATAAATAAATGTCAATAAATTAAGTTTCAATAAATAGTCCTCATTAGATGCAAATCCATCTAATCATTCAAACAATGTGACATTGTCCACTGTTTTCAGACCTACATGATTTTCATCAAAGATTTGGCACTCGTTAAACATTTTCTATGCTGAATATTACATAGCACAAAAAGGATCTTAATTCTGAAGTGGTTTATAGACACAACCTTAGACAAAAGTACAAAACAATTCCCTGGTAAACAAATAGCCTATTTTAGCAAGCATAGCTAAATAAACTAGTTTCAGTTGGTTCACAGCATTCTCTACAGCAGATGCAGTTGGTTTACAAATCATATGGGAAGAAGAAAATGACTTTTCTGCCTTCGAAAAACTCTAAACATATGGCATGGCACACGTGCATTACATTTCTAAGTAAAAAAAGCTTTTTTTTCAAGAAAATCGATAAATAAACCTCTCTAGTGTCAAACCATCAGAGAGTAAAACATCCATTTATTTGTACGTTTTTTTCTTCGATGAAAATAAAGTAGGTCTTTTTCAACACGTGGAATGGGAACACGTGTAGTTGTCTGGTGAAGTATCCTACAATGCAACTCTGGCCTATTATTGAAAAAGCATGAAAATGCTTATCTCAGCATGGTGGTCCCCACATGTCCTTAGTGATGGTCAGATATGCACTGCAGGCAGCAGAACTGTGCAGACTTATCCTTGCACTGGGAGGTGGGGTGGTGGTAGGGGGGGGCATTCACAGTCTAATGATCAAGTCTTAGCTTGTCAGTTCTTCCATGATGCGAGCAGAGGCCCAGTCACGCGATGGTCCTCACCCCACCACGGTACGCAGTGCACATCAGGAACAGTCAGCATGTCGCTGGTGCAGCAAGCTTCAGCCTCAGTCCCTCTACACATTCATAGCTGTAGATGTGTCGGTAGTTTTTTTCTTTTTTTTTTAAATGTTTCTTTTTTTCTATTTTTTTTTCTATATATATATATGTGCAAGCAGAGAATGTACTCAAGTCTGGCATTTGTTCTTTAGGAAGGTTATCACAAAGCTTTCACTCGCAGGTGTCGTGAAAATGTCATCCTCTCTTTTATAAATAGGTTTGGTTCACAGAAAAACTTCCCAAACGTGGGTATTTGGGATCTTTCCTATCAATGTCGGATTGAAGTGTTTTTTTAAATAATTTACTGAATTGATTTACCATGCCCCCTATGTTCTAAATGTGTAATGCTATAAATTAATCATGGATATAACTAACTATGTTCAAACATCAAACTTTGGTGCCCCCAAAATACTTTCCTTAATCCTCCTCACCACTGCTTTTGAAATGCCAGACTGGAGTAGACCCCAACCCTCCTCCCACCCCCACACGCACCCCCTTCTGCCCCTGTCCTTGCACCACTCCTCCCTCCAGGGCCCCTCACCGGTCCAGGCCGATGAGCAGGCGGCTCCTCTCCTCCTCTTTCTGGCTCTCGTTCTTCAGGTCAGCAAACACCTGGGTGAAGTAGTGCGGGTCTGAGTTGATCTGGAGCATCTTGGTGCTCATCAGGTTGATGATGGACAGGCAGCGGTCCCAGAAGGTCTCCTTGGAGCTCTCCACCAGGAAGGGCTTGAGTGGATAGGAGATCTCGTTGCCCATGTAGGAGTAGGACAGGTAGAGGCAGGTGAGCAGCACCGCCTGGAGCTCGTGCTCGGTGGCCACCTCAGAGGACACCACGTCCCGGCAGAGCATGTAGACAAACACCACGTTGGCAGGGGTGATAAAGCCCTGGTCCTGCCAGCCCTGGAGCAGCAAGGAGCGGTCCACGCTCCGCAGCCACAGCACCGGGTCAGTGGGAGACAGGTGCTTGAGCCGGTAGCATCGCCGGCACAGGAACTCCCCCAGACAGCGTAGCAACTCGCTGGTGGAGGCCTGCACGATCACCCTCTTGGGCGTGCCCGCGGTTATGTTGGAGTTGGTCAGTGGGGCTTTCTTAATAGAGGAGACAGCGTTGTTGGAGCCCTTGGTCAGGGCAGGTGTGCTTTGGTCCTGGGTGAAGCTGGACAGGTTAGCGCAGGACTGCGACTTCTTCAGGTTCTCGTTGTTTAGATGCGAGACATTGTTTTGGTAGGCCGCGTTGGGCTGCACCTTCTTGGAGCCTTTTTTCTTGGCCGACACGGCCACGATCCGTTTCCAAGGCAGCACGTTAATGAGTGAGTGTCGCTTCATGTTCTTGTCTTTGGCGTTCTTGCTGTTTTGCACGGCCGTGTAGTGGCCCACGGTGGCCGGGCCATCCTCGAAGAGGGCCGCTTTCCGGTAGCTGGGCGAGAGTGACAGGACGGTTCCCATGGCTACTGAGAGGGGTTATCCAGGGGTGTTTGCCTGGCTGGCTTAAGGGATGACCAAAGATAACGTTAAGAGGAGATTCTGAGGGTCTCAATGCCTCAGTGCTTCCCAGCTGTGAGACCCTGGCTATAGGTTGTAGTTCCTCTTAGGCATCTATGTCTGCCGTGGATCCAGAGGATGACAAGATTTGTAGACTTTGTAGCCTGTGGAAAATAAAACATGCAAACAAATGTGATTATTTGTGTTCAACTACAAGTTGGTTTTATGAACAAGTCATTGTTTATGTCATTTCCCTCTCCCTGATGATGCAGCTGAATCATTCTTTATTTCTTGATTTGCCTCTGCAGAATGGGTGGACTAAGTAAGTGGTCTTATATTGATCTGATTTAGCAAGCTAAATTAAATGCAAATGGTACAGTTAAATTCCCACTGAATGTATGCAAGCCAACCGTAGGTCGCTTTTCAACAAAAAAATCGTTAAAAACACATTTACCTCACAGTTGACTCTTATGATCTAGTTTATGAGACAAGTACCCACATTTCTGACAATATTTAGAAATGTACCAATGTTTGGGATTGACTACATTAAAACACAAAGTCCTCCAATCACACTGAATAGCAATATACCACTCAATAGTCCATCGTTTTAATTTCACTAGTCCTTGATTTTTGTTTTCATTTTCGTCATATCAGTAGACCTGATTAGAAATGTAGAGCCGACTATTTACTTGGGTTTCAGATTACATTTGAACTTCCAATGTGCATGTTTTGGCAACCACTTCATTTTTACATTATTTGTATTTCCATTGGACTCATTGGTTTAGAGCACGCGCTGAATACGCTTTTCTAGATCAGCTCTCTTGTTTTAAAATGGTAGACCAGAACGTAAACACCTTTGTGAAGGTCGCCTTTAATGTAGCTACCGATTTACAAAAACAACCACCAGTTGTGATGATTGTTAAACCGTAATGGGATGATCCAGATAAACAAATAATCCTTTATTAGCCGATTAAGTGCCACGATTAAAAACACGTAGTTTTCAACCAATTTACACCATCAATCCAAACTATTCTTTACAGCCTCTAAAGGCAATAATACTCACTGAATGTACCTCGAGTAGTCATAACACTCCATAAGAAGTCCGAAATTGCCTTTATGAAGTTTCTTGTTGATTGAGGAAGAATGATTGTGCTTGAATAGCTGAAAGTTGTAGTTTTGCGAAAGTGGTTTTTGAACATCGTCTGCTGTCCAAGGTTCTGAAATCGAATGCGCCCGGCGCAATAATAAAGGCGTAATAATTGTCTGGATTCTAACCAACTCCTTTGCTGATTCATTTGTTGATGTCCTAGTAGCCTACTCTACGAACGATAGGCTAGCCTATAACATAACTATCAAATAACATATTACATCCCACAGGTTTAGCAGCCTTCTTTTTGAAAATGTCTAAATACCATGTATTACCAAAGTCTATGCCACTTTACCCTACATTTCACAATCTTTCCAAGCTGTGCCCAGTAATTTACAACATTAATGACATTAATTGATGATTAGAAAATCTCAGTCTCACCGTGAGATGTTTTCCTTGAGGAAGATGACGAGGAAAATTATTTCAAGGCAGCGATGTTTTCCTTGCAAGTATCCTCTATTTCACTGAAATTCAGGACGAAACACCAACAACCATCTCGATAATTGTAGTTAAAAGGATAGCATCTTACAATCCTTTTGGGAAGAAATACGTGATGCAAGCAAAAACATCAGCACGCTTTAACATAGCTCAGGATATATGACCAGTATTTCTGGTGCGCAGGCGATGGAGGCAACTGTGGACTGGATGCTGTGAAGATGTGCTGTTGGTCCTCGCCGCGAGAGATGCGGTTGCGAAGGGCTTCTGTGCGCTCCCCCGACTTGCGCGTACTTGAGAGGATGTCAAAGACAGTGGTCGAGCGCCGCTTTGTGCGCTCTGTCTGTGGTGCTGTTTTTCCAATACCCAATCACAACAAGCTACCGCTGAACTCAATGAACCGTTTGTTGTAAGCATGCTAAGAGCTTGGGTTTTGAATGCAGCAAAGTCTTCTGAAAATATTAAAGTATTAATTAAAATGTGAGAAGCCTTTATATATTTTCAAATGATCTTTTCTGATGTGTTTTAAGAGGCAATAAGGCACAGCACAGTAAGCTATGTTGAATTGATTTAATTCCAGCATGCAAACTCCTAGGCTTTAAATTCCAAGAACAATGATAATACAATGAACGAGGAATCGTTCAGAAAGTTTCATTGTTGAATCACTTTAAACATGCAGTAATACAATTAAATACATATGTAGTGTATTTGCTTCAGCGGAGGCCTACGCCTCAATATGGCTATGGGCCCACACGTTGTTTTTCTTTTTTATTTGCATACATTTCCCACAATTCTCAACTGCTTGCTGCGTAAACTACGTATTTCCTTTGGCGTTTTTGATTGTTGTAGGCAGGCAGGTTTTGAATAGGCAAGATGGCGGCTGCGGCAGTGGTTGAGTTTCAGAGGGCTCAGTCTCTCATTAGCACGGATCGTAACGCCTCTATTGATATTCTTCATTCTATAGGTAAGTATTAACTTGAGAATCTAAAGTACTCAGAACGACTTGTATCGTTAATATGTTTGTGATCAAATGTTGACATTGCAAAGGCTTATACATTGACATCTGCCGGTTTGTGTGGCGTGCTGACTCACTGTAGAATCATGGGATAACGGTGGTTAGCAAGTCAACTTGATAGGCCTTGACTTTTTAGTTGGACTGAACGGTAATCTAGCTATGTGGCTAACTAGCTAGCTTCATAAACTGTCAGCGTTTTGACTATCTTTCACTGTTATAGTGGTCACTTTTTGCATGGTAGTTACTGCTGACTAGCTAGCTAGTTTTATTCAAGTTGTGTTGCTAGTGTTAGTACTGTTCGCTATTTAGCTAGGCTAGCTGCTAGTCACTGTCAATGCCTGGCTAGCAAGCATTAGCATGACGTTGTCACAGTTATGTTTTGCAAGAACAACCACAGTTGCATAATTACATTCCTTGCTAGCTAGTTAGCTAGCTGGCGAGTTACATTGCAATTGTTGAGACTGACCACATTATGCATTTGCTTCGGCTCACACTTGTTTAAACTAGTTACCTACATGGGTACAATGTGTCTGTCTTTAAATTGCCTTAGTCACAGCTGTTGGCAAAGTAGCTAGCTACCCTTTTTTGTTGGTGGCTGGCAAGCTACCTCAGGTAAACTTGCGATATAACATGAGATGATAAATAAATTATTTTTTGCAAAAGTCATACTTAGAGATGCATCAACATCTATTATGTGGGTTCATTGATGATTAGCCAGTGTGACAGAAAAGCCAATTTTGTATCTTGTTTATTTGTATGTCAACAGTGAGGAGAGATGTGCAGGAGAATGACGAGGAAGCCGTCAGGGTTAAAGAACAGAGCATCCTGGAACTGGGGAAACTCCTGGCCAAAACGGGACAGGCAGCAGGTGAGCCTCCCATGTCTGGTCAACAGGGTGTCTGCTGAAGGTTTAGCTTCATAGCTACTTTGTGGTAACTGTGTATGATGCATCTAAAGTGCTATGACGGTAGTCAACGAACTTGAGCCTATTCCAAGGATGGAGAAGTTGTTGTTGTTGTTGTTGTTGAACTTCTCACGTGACTTCTCTAGAACTGGGAGGGCTGCTGAAGTTTGTGCGGCCATTCCTGATCTCTATCAGCAAGGCCAAGGCAGCCAGGCTGGTGCGCTCTCTGCTGGACCTTTTCTTGGACATGGAGGCAGCCACGGGCCAAGAAGTGGAGCTTTGCCTGGAGTGCATTGAGTGGGCCAAGGCTGAGAAGAGGACCTTCCTCCGACAGGCGCTGGAGGTAAAGTGACCCCGGAGTCTGTGTCTTACCCCGTCTGTCTATCAGCGTTCCCTTTTTTTTTAACCCTCCTATTCCCTCAATACTTTGGATGTTACATTGACAGTGACAGATCTCTTGTCCCCTGTCCTTAGTCTCGCCTGGTCTCCCTCTATTATGACACCAAAAGATTCCAGGAGGCCTTGGCACTTGGTGAGTGACAGTTCTTGCTATTTCTACTGACCAAATAGATGTTTTAGGGATCTGCTAACCCCTGTCTTAAGTTGAGGTGGTGAATCACTAAATAGCAGTGTTTCCCACACATAGACTCATTTGTGGCAGTGCGCCACAGAATCAACACCGGCCGCCACATATTGCGTTTCGTAATTTGTTTTAACACTATTTAGGTTAAAACACGCAGCGTATTCGTCCAGCTGCATTTCCTTACCCTGCTCTCCCTCCGTCTCTCTGTCACTCGCGCGTCTTTCTCACATACGCACACAGTCACAACATCAGCACACGTTACAAAGATGCATACCTACGCCGTTCTAGTAAGACCGACAGCTATATCAGCGAGCCTTCAGCATTAGTGCCTTAGCTAAAGGTCTAGGAAAGTTGAGGCTACTTTTGTTAGGTACCTACGAACATGTCTTAATCGAAGGTTCCCCTTCGTTCTTTTGGTGACAAGTCTCAGGAGCTAGCTACTTACCCGGCGTCATGGAGCCGACCAGTTAAATAGTTATTTAGCACTAGCGTTGCTACCTGCATATGCAGAAATTATTTGTTTGTTGTGAATAATTTTGGATTCATATTTAATATAATAAAGTTCGCACCCCTTGCCACTGATCAAAGATATAAACTAAGCCTACTGTTTCTCCACGTCAGCTGACAGCTTCTCCTAGTCTAAACCTCCTTGTTTCTGACCTGTCTGCAGGTTCACAGCTGCTGCAGGAGCTGAAGAAGATGGACGACAAAGCTCTGCTGGTGGAGGTGCAGCTGCTGGAGAGCAAGACGTACCATGGTCTCAGCAACCTGCCCAAGGCTCGGGCTGCCCTCACGTCCGCCAGGACCACGGCCAACGCCATCTACTGTCCCCCTAAGCTCCAGGCCGCCCTGGACATGCAGTCAGGTTAGACTCACTACAGTCACTTCAGGGTTTCCCGCAGAAAATGTGTCAGGCGGTCGCTTTAACTGCAAAGTGCTGCGGGAAACCCTGCACTTTCCCATGATCCCGTGTGGAAATAATTATTTTTTAGTAGGGAATAGCTGAAAACGAAACTACTTACAGCTTTGCTTTCTGTATACTGTAGAACCCTTATTCAAGCAAATGAGAGTTGAAGTGAATAAGTGAACTTGTGGTGTTACCAAGGGTGACAGTGACTCATCCCCTTCCCTCTTTCCAACCTCCTCTGAACCTCCCGCTGCTTGCTCTGGAATCTGAATTGAGCTGTGAGGAAATAGTGACACTGACCTTTCTTCATCTCCCACCGCAGGGATCATCCACGCGGCGGAGGAAAAGGACTGGAAGACAGCCTACTCCTACTTCTTCGAGGCCTTCGAGGGCTACGACTCCATCGACAGCCCCAAAGCCATCACCGCTCTCAAATACATGCTGCTGTGCAAGATCATGCTCAACACGTAAGTCATGACGCCACTTGGCTGTGATTTAGAGAGTTAGTCTGCAGCTTTGTGACTGGGTGTGCGCAGACATGATGTACATTGTGGATGTGACATGTGTCCCCAGACCAGAGGAGGTGCAGTCTTTGATCAGTGGGAAACTGGCCCTGCGGCACACCGGTCGACAGGTAGCGCTAGCTCCAGTGTTGTTGTGACGACAGGCTTTAATGTTACAGCAATTCATCACTGACTACTAAAACATTCTTAGCTCTACAGATTGATAATCCTCCCTCCCTTTCTATTCCCTTTTGCAGACGGATGCACTGAAATGTGTTGCGCTTGCCAGCAAAAACAGATCATTAGCAGACTTAGAAAAGGTGAGACCTTTGGTCCATCATGTTTAGTGTACTAAAGGTTTTTTTTATGAGTTGACAGCCTTTTATGACGGGTCCTTTTCCCGGGTGTCTCCAGGCACTTACAGAATACAGAGCAGAGTTGAGGGACGACCCAATCATCAAAACCCACCTGGCCAAGCTCTATGACAACCTGCTGGAGCAGAACCTTATCCGTGTCATCGAGCCTTTTTCCAGAGTACAGGTAGGAAACAGGCCTGGGTGTTTTAATTGAAATATTTGTAGCTCGATGAAGTTGCTTTGTGGTTGTCAGTGGATGCATCTAGTAATGGCTTTCTCCAATCTAATCTAAATATTATTATTTATTTTTTTCCAGATAGAACACATATCAGGCCTCATCAAACTGTCAAAGGTAATTATGCTTCTGTTCTGCAGTGAGTTTGCTTGATTCAATATTCAAATAACACTAAACTGCTTTCTTTATTCATTGTGTTTTTTCAGGGGGATGTTGAAAGAAAATTGTCACAGATGATCCTGGATACAAAGTTTCATGGTAAATCTACAGTTTACTTCTGTTTAGAGACAGCAGATATCCTACTCTTCCATGTGTTTTTGAGTGTGCTGCTATACACAGCTGTGTCATGTGTCTGTGTGACCTTAGGGATCCTGGACCAAGGCGAGGGGGTTCTGATCATCTTCGAGGAGCCTCCTGTCGACAAGACGTACGAAGCGGCCCTGGAAACCATTCAGAACATGAGCAAAGTGGTGGACTCTCTCTACAACAAAGCAAAGAAACTAACATAGGTAAGTCACACAGGTCTCTCCAGAACACCACTCTGTTTACGTTTACATTTACATTTATTCATTTAGCAGACGCTTTTATCCAAAGCGACTTCCAAGAGAGAGCTTACAAAAGAGCATAGGTCACTGATCATAACAACGTGATAGTCCCAAACATTGCAAGTAGCCAAAACATGAAGCATACATTGTGAAAAGCTAAACAAGTGCCAAAGGGAAGACCCATAAGAGCATGCAGTTATACAAGTTACAAATTAAACAACATGAACCACAAAAGTGCAGGACTGTACCTGTAGAAGAACAATCTACAAATGTTTAGGATTCTTCTTTACTTTCGTTGTAGATCTATCCTGTTCTAAATGTGACATGTGATGCTTATCATCTCCAGGAAAAAATGGTGACCACAGCAGCACAGTGGAGGAGGTGTGTGACCAGCGTGTTATATTTTAAAAGGGGACAAGGGAGAACAGCAAAATAGTTCCTCAAACTGCAACAAATGGGAGTCCCAGTTTCCCCAACGAAAGTTCCTGTCTCCCTAAACGGACAATTGCATCACTTCTTCTTTTCATTTTGTCCATTTTTCTTTTTGACGTTCATTCAAGATTCTGTATAACTGTCAGCGGCCAGAACAGGCCATCAGGGAATATTGTAAAACCACAATAAAAGATTGACAAGTAAAAGTATACATATGTTTATATCTCGTATAGAATTGATGGTGGGGGTTACAAAGTCTTGAGATGACCATTGCCACCCCTGAAGGTGCAATACTGACCTCAAGGGCCCCGATCTACACTTCTTACTTAGAAGGACGAGGCTTTTTGGTCAAGGCTTTCTTTGTTCTTGGCTCATATCTCTCAGAAGCACACTAAGTTGGTTGAATCTTTAAACACCAGGATGTCCCTGCCAGGCAAACTTGGGTGCAAGAGCTCCCTCTAGCTCTCGCATGCGTGATCATCATATCGCTACCAAGTCGCTCTGTTTCCTCAGTTTCAGTCATTCGGCTGTCAAATTTTACCATTGGCCTTTTTCTTTGTAACAAAAACCTAAAATTCTGTCACTCCACTTTTTTTTTTGTCCCATTAAGATCATGGAGCAGAATGGGTGCCCTCATACCGCCAGTGCCCCCTTTTGGTCCTCTGCTTTGCCTCAATGTTTGGGAGCAATATATTATAAGGGTGGAGATGTATTCATTGCCTCTGAGCTTCTATGTCTTATCCCAAGTAAGCAAATTTCCATTGTTAATTCTTAGCTGAAGTATGGTATGCTGGTAACCAAACAATTTGTATGCTCCGATTTTGTTGTTTTTGTTTTCATTTATAAGTCATTTTTAAAATAAATATTTTGTATTTTAAGAAGTTTGTCTGCCTCTTGGAAAAATATCACAAATTTGACCTGACAAAGTTGGATGTGGTTGTGTACCAGTCTGTTGTGCTCCAGTGTTGGAATACGTTGACCTGTGGGTTCCATGTGTTGGATAAGTGTTTTAAGATGATTGGACTGTGGTACAAAAGAGTAGATTGACTTGCAGAGCCTTCAGATAAAATGTATACCACGGTGGAGGAGGAATGAGTGCCTGTATTTACTTATAAAGGATGGAAAAGTCAAAGGGAAGAAACTTGTGCAAGTATGATCTAGAACTGCTGGATTAGTATCAACTCAATGGGACTGACTGGTCGTGAGCATTTGTTGATGGTTTTGAATACTGTATGAAGTACTGATGGAATTTTGTGTTTTAGTTTCTACTGTTGGAAAATGTTCCTGTGTGTTGGAAAACCTCATCACATAAAAGGGCATTAAATCAGAATTTCAATGACAGCTTTGGATTGTTATGTTATTTGAACAGACATTCTTAAACTTGCAATCAGCTTGTTCGTGTTATGAACCGTTATTTATTCATTGCCACACAAATGAAGACCGTTCATGGTCGTTTAGACCAAGATACTTGGTTTTATCTTTGGTTTAGGGTTGGAGAACCTGAGAATTAGAATCTTTGTTTCAGATTTTTTTGCTAGTATTTCCAGTTTACTCAGATTAAGTGCCATAAACTGCACCAAACTCAAAGCAGTAACTCCATGATTTCTTCCTACTTTTACAAATGTGTTCACTTACGAAAAGTATTTTTACTTAAAAAAAAATGCTTTTACTTAGGTTCAAGACTTTAGACAGTGTGAAGGCTTATAAATAGTAATGTAAATGTATCTAGGACCCGTGTTACTTCCCAACAAAAGGTTTCAGAGAAGATGTGGGAAGCTTGCTTGGCCCTCAGTGACATGTTCATTCTTCAGTGTTATTCTCTTGACAAAAAATCATGGTCAACAGCATTGTAATTTAACTCATCGATGTCACTGCTTCATTGAGTTTTCCCAAACCAAAAAAAGTATTGTTGCTTGTTTTGGATTTCTATACACATCGGTATCAAATGTACATACGGTTCTTGCTGATCAACAATTACCGGGTATGTCTGATGTTCAGATGAGTTCAAATAAATATTTTATGAAAATGTGTTTGTTTTTTATTTTCCCTCATGTGAATGACCTACTGCGGTGTTATTGGTGCATCTGATAGTATTTAATTTGGTATGGTACATAAGGAGATCCTGGGGTGCTACCTTGGTGCTAAATCTCAAACTGGGGTTTTGATGTTGCTTCAATTTCCATTAAAGATGTTGAAATACCCCAGAATTGAAGCTATTTGATTGAAAGAGCAACATGTTCTTGTAGTTTGTTTCACTAAAGTAATGTTATTCATCGTAATGTTAAGCTTAAGAAACAGATATTGATACATTTTGAAAGTCTAATGTGAGTTCAAGTATGATACCCAAAATGAGAACAGGCTGTACAAAAATGTATTTCCGGTTTAACGAAGAAGTTTTATGGTATTATTTAATTAGGAATACTTACATTGACTACATGTGTATTTATGAATCAACATATTTTGTGAAGAGGACTCGTGACTGTTGCGGAAAAATACAATATTTTGCCTATGATTTTATCATGCGACGTGTGCGTGGTGACATCACATCGAAACAGATCCCGCCCTCGAACCACCAGTGAGTCCTGTTGCTGTCAAGAGTTCCACCAAAGCGTTAATGCTGAATTGCATTTGAAGAACAAGAATAAAACACCATGCAGACCAGTCAGGTGAGTTTTTTTCGTAGATTACTCATGAATAGTTTTCATTAAACACTGTCTCATTATCAACGCAGACATGTTGGGGGAAATTCGTGTCTCTTGCCAACTCGAGCCACCACTGAGTCTGCTGTGTGGCAGAGTTGTACGTCATTCAAAATCCATAGCCCGGAAGACGAGTGTCCTGTGTGAATGATAAGATCAGTCTCCTAACTAACTAGCAAGTGCTAATGCAATTAAGAGCCCTATAATTGTAACTACACACAGTACTGAACGATGTAGGATCTCTGAGCAAGATCCCTGAAGACCAGCCACATAAATCAGTTATGCAGCAACAACAACACCTAACTCTAGCTAGTATGCTAGCTCTAACTAATCATTACTACTGTATGTTTGTATGCTAGTAGCTACCAATGTGTACAATATGCATTAAGTGTGTTGATCAATAAGTTAACAGTGCTGATCAATTAGTTAACAGTGCTGAGTCGTTTAAATTGTAAATTAAATGTAATGAAATATTGGGCAAGAATTCTTCTTATGCTTATAATCAAGAAAACGGGACGACGTAGCTAGTATAATTAGTTTCCTTGGAAAAAGATTTCTTGAGCTGATTTAGCCAAGTAGGATGGAATTCAAGGAATGGTGTTTTTGTTTTCACCTCTTTAATTAGGACGTTTTCAAAAGGTTTCTGTTGTCAAATCAGAGAAAGCAACAGTTTACCAACACTACTCAAATTCACATTGCCAATTAACAATAATTCAACATTTGGCCTGGATATCAGAAGTCGGTTTATAGTTATGCTTTGATGCTCTATAGGTGCTATATAGGGTTAGCGCTAAACTAGACCATCCAATTATCCTGGGGTTAGTTTAAGACAGCAGATTCAAATTCGGTTATTGAAAATGGAGTAAAAAATATTCGAAAGAGGAGGATACATTACCACAGGTTGTAGTGTTAGGCTCTCTGAGTGTAAGACACTGCAGTGCCTTATAAAAAGCTTTCCATTAACGTGTAGTCATGTTGCAAAGATGCGTGTTTGTTATTATTCCTGAAACAGCTGCTACCACCATATTGTAAGGCCTTATCGATAGTTCCAAGTCTGTTTTACCCAAAACTGTCAGTGAAAATCTGAGTCCCTAGTGATATTTCTCTTAATAACTGTTTAGAGAAGCTTGACATTTGCGTTGAGATATGTGTTTTAAGACTGCCCTCATCCGAATCTGCTGACCCAACCTTGGAATAAGCCTGTGACATGAACAATTGTAGCATTTCCCCTTAGACTGAATGATGCAGGCCTGCACAGATCCTATTGAGTGGTTCCCTTAGGCCTTGGCATCAACACGCTTATGAATTGTCCTTACTAGTCTGTTAAACTCTATAGGATATAGCCATTAGTGTCTCCATAGACCCCTAGCTGTTCTGGTGCTGAATCAACATCACTTTCCCTGCATATTCCACTGGTTTACAGTTTAAATGACCGGAATCCTTCAATATCCTTCATTAGGAAAGCCAACTGTTCTTTAACACGGGTGTGTGAACTGCCACCTGCATGTTTGTATGTGTATGCCTACATCAGCTGACATCTAACTTGTACAAAAAACTATGGAACCCTTTCCACCGGGAAGTCTATTAATAGGGGTTCTGTCTCTTTTGGAATGCCCGAATTGAGATTTAAAAAAAATCATTATTTTTGGAGTAAGGACACAATATTCTAAATGTGCTCAAACTCAGAGCAATATAGACTATATCCACTTACAGACAAACAGATTCACCAGACAGTTTGACAGTTGAAGGAGGATAGGCTATTACCTCTAGGTTGGGTTGTGTGGTTTAGTATTCCTCTCTAGTACTTAATCTACTGCGTATTGTTGAGCTTCCTAAAGGTATAGCTAAGCTTATACAGACTTTTAGCTGGATGGGAAACAAATCTCCATGGTAACCTGAATGCGGAGGCTAATTTGTGGTAGCGCTTGCTGTGTTTCTGAATAGAGAGGGAAAGACTATTTAAAGAAGAGCACTCTGAGCAGAGCCTACTGGGTACCACCCTTGTAATTTTCTTATTTCATTTAGTCTAAAATAAGTATGACTTTCTAACCAAAGGTTCTACGGGAAAAGTACCCTTCCATTTTAGTACAGGAATGGTATCAGCTATACTTTGTCGCAATAATCTGTCAAATACAGAACTACTGTACGTTTGTCGGCTCATAGTGTGGTGACTTTGTGGAACCATTTAAAATGTTTTTATGGTGTTCATTTCAACCGTCTGTACGCTAACGTATAGCGTGACCAGTTTGTTGTTGAGCAATAGCTTGCTTAGGGTGATGTTAATAGCATTGTTTTGCCTATAAGCAGAGCTTGGCAACCAAAATGTTCTCTGTAAGCATGTACCACTGTCAGCTTAACTAACTACATCATTAATTTTGTCCTCTCTCACACAGCACAGACTTATTATTGACTTTGTTTATGGTCTCCAAGGACCCTTCGTTTGATTCAGCCTAACTAGCAGAAGTGTCAATCAGTGCTTCTTATTCCATCCATTCTTCTCAAGCATGGAGTGAAAAAGCTTCCTAGCTCTCTCACTAGTAATGACTATACACCTTCTCTTCAGGCATCTCAACAGGCATCTATTTGATGTCCAATAAATGGAGCAAGTGGCACAAAGAAGAACGTCAAAGACATAGTTATTGCAGGCTTCATGAATGGAGCTCATTCCATGGAAATGGGCTTTTAATATGTCATAGAGATATTTCTTGCTTTAATGCTGTTACAATGGCCAGTTCCATCACTTCACATGGCCCAATGCCTGTTGAGCGTGGGCAGGTTGACGTGGAGACAGGACAGGCCTGCGGTCTCATTGTGTTTCATGTTCTGTCATGCAGGGCAGCAGTACAGTAAGCTTAGTGACTTCTCGAATTGCTACTTTTTTTTTTTTTTTTTTTACAGACCATGCAAGCGGCGCGATGCCCAACCGACGAGCTGTCGCTCACCAACTGTGCCGTTGTGAGCGAGAAGGGACCACCGTTTGAACCGTGAGTGCGCTCTGAAGTGTGTGTGTGTGTGTGTGCATGGGCACGTGTGGATGTGTCCACGTTCTATGTGGGCCTTACATCACATCCCCGTGGAGTTCAAAGGTTATTGTGATCCCTGTGGATCACTGGGGCTGGGTCTCAACCAACAGTCCCAGAAGCCCCCAGGGCCGGCCCTCTCCGAAGCCCTCTCCTGCGTCACATGACCCAGGCTGTCCTCAGCTCTGGCTAGGATGCAATTGTCCCTCTGGAGGAGTGGCACTCGTATGAAACGCTGTCAACACAGCTCTGTCACATGGCAAAGGAACCACTCGATAACCCAGGCTTTAAAGGGTGTGTGTGCGTGTTATGTTTTGTGACATCTGGAGATTAGCTGCAGGTAGAAGTGTCGTTTTTTATGGTTTGTTGGCTCCAGAGTGTGACATCGTACTGTGACAGGAGATTGTAACTTTGTCTGGCCTAGTTTCCTGTCTTTCTCTGGGGGTGAAGGACTGTCACTCGTCAGAGCTTAATCTGTCAGACAAACACCCACACAAACTATTCCGTCTTTTATCCTCGTTTTCTATATTTTCTGTTGCTCTGTCTATTTATAACACCTCACCATGCATCCCATTAACAAACTGAAATGAAGTGTCTAATTGCCTATTCCCCACATGTTTTTAATTATGAAATTTGTAAGAGATCTTTTGAATCATTCTGTTTTTCTTATTCTCAGACATGTGACCGTGAGAACCATGCCTACCCACAAGTATGTGTTCACAGTGAAGACCCACCAGAGTGTGGAACCTGGGACCATAGCCTTCAGCCTCCCCCAGGTACAGTACCAGCCTCCTGGGACCATAGCCTTCAGCCTCCCCCAGGTACAGTACCAGCCTCCTGGGACCATAGCCTTCAGCCTCCCCCAGGTACAGTACCAGCCTCCTGGGACCATAGCCTTCAGCCTCCCCCAGGTACAGTACCAGCCTCCTGGGACCATAGCCTTCAGCCTCCCCCAGGTACAGTACCAGCCTCCTGGGACCATAGCCTTCAGCCTCCCCCAGGTACAGTACCAGCCTCCTGGGACCGGCCAGGGTGGCCAGCCAGGGTACCTCAAGAGGCACCACTGTGTTCATGTACTTTCCCTTCAGCGAGCCTAACCAAGAGTTCACATAATGACAATAGTTTGCTTTGTTTACACCCTGCAGCTAATGATACCGTATAGAAGATGTTTTTAACTTGCACCTGACTCTAAACTGAGATAAGGAAGGATGTCCCTAGTTTTTAGTTGAAATATATGCTATAGTTTCATATTTATAGACAGTGGTAACCATGTATAACCATTGTAATCCACACACTAAGTTGGTATCTTTTCTGAAACTGTTTGCTGCTTAGCTTAACTGTAACTGTAAGCCCTTCTGGTTTGTCAATTCAACGTTCCTGCAAAGTGCTGCAGTATAGTATTTTACCATTAACATTGTCTTGGTCTCTTCCTGTTTTTAAGCTGTGACTTCTCGCTGTACTCAAAACTGTCTTGTTTCACTGGCACCTTGCATGCACCTTCTCTTCTCTCTGTTGTTTCCATGTCTTTCACTGCTTTTGACCTTTGACCTTGCTTGTCTCTGCCTGCTCTGCCTCTCGTCTGTAAACTTGGCAGCCGCCGCGGCCCACAGGTACTACTGTAACCTCCTCACCACGGTCTTATTCCACAACGTGCCAAAAGCACCATCATAGGAAGCTGAGCCAGGACTAACACTTGAAAGTGTTTTTAGGATCTCTTTACATGGGACGATGTTATTGGTCATTCTTAAGACGTGTTGTGAAATAAGATCAGTCTACAGAGGAAGGTTCTGTCACTGTCTTGTTGGGTTCCCCCAGTTGTGAACAGAACAGTGTTGATTCTGAATTTAGGTATGATGTGTTGTGTCTTAGATTACTCTGTAATCTGTTTTTCTGTTGAAACCATTTTCTCTCTGTACTTGGTTGCTGGGTAACTAGAGGTCCCATGAATAGCCCCTGCTTAACCATTGCCTTTGAATCATAGCACAACTCAATACATAGATAATGTGGGATTGTGTTTAACAAAGCTGTATTCACTTTACAGAGGAAATGGGCCGGGCTCTCCCTTGGTCAGAATGTAGAAGGTAAGATTGAAGTTCTACAAAGCACCAGCCTTGAAAACATCTAAGGGTTCTGATTTTCTTTCAAATCAAGCAGTCTTTCTGCACAAAATTGGCTTTTATTGTTATCAGTGAAGCTCAGATGGGGAGCCTCTGAATGTCTCGAACATGAAATAGAAGTCTATAGCAGCCTTCCTCTATCCTCAGGGACTGGCCTGCATGTTTTAGATGTTTCCTCTTCCAACACCCCTGATTCAAATGAATGGGTTGTTATTCTTTTTTTTGCCACCAGAAGATGGGATCTATAATTTGTGTGTATGTGTGTGTGTGTGGGCCTGGGGCCACCTCTCGTCCATCATGTAGACTGGCCATGCTCCTCAAATGGAGCTGGACCAGCTTTCTCTCTTAAGTCCCTGGCAGGGCATAGTCATGGATCCCTGTGTCAAATATGACCAGCAGAACAAACACATCGAGCCACCTTCCTTAGGTCTGTGTCTTTTCATGACAGAAACTGACTTCTGTCAGAGAGAGACGCCCCCGTTTCCCTGTAGCACAAAACAGATGTCTTTATGTCCCCTTATCAAAGGACCTGTGTTTGTCATCTTTAGTTGAAAAGCAAGTCGACTCCATCACGGCCTTCATCTTCTTGCTGTCAATTCACTGGAAGTTCATGAGGAAGTTACCATTGATGCCCCAGACCCAAAATGGCCCCCGGTAGACTGGATAATTGGCTAATTTACATAATGGTGTCTGGAACACCAAACGCAGTGTTTCTCATATATTGATTTATTTGTGGCGGCCCGCCACAATGAAAAATTGACCGCCAATTTGACTGTTTTAACATGGCAAAAAAAAAAAAAAAAAAGAAGTTGATTTGTACGCAGCACATCGATTCGCTCAGACCCTTCTTGCCCAGCTCGCGCTCTCTCGTGAATAGCCCCCTCCCTCAAATGTTTTGGGCTAGAATTTATAATACATCTAGAAAGTACAACAGAAGATCAAATGTGTATAATTACCAAAGCACTGTTCCCACATCTTTGTCCTTTTCCCCTGCAGTCACCAACTACAAATTTGACAAGTCCAAGCAGTGCGTAGGGACTATGACGGTGGAGATCGACTTCCTGCAGAAGAAGAACGTGGACAGCAACCCCTACGACTCAGACAAGATGGCTGCCGAGTTCATTCAGCATTTCAATAGCCAGGCGTTCACTACTGGCCAGCAGGTACCAGGGTGGGCAGTCACAGAGAGGAGGAGGAAGGAGCTTGGGGACTAATTCATGGTTTGGTCATTTCACATTGTCAAACTGACCTTTTCTGTGCATCTGTGTGTGTCTCTCTCTCTCTCTGTTTTCCATCTCAGCTGGTGTTTAGTTTCTGTGACAAGCTGTTTGGTTTAGTTATTAAAGACATCGAGGCCATGGACACCAGCATCCTCAAAGGAGAGCAGTCCTCTAGCAAGAAGCAGAAGGTACCAGACCAGATAACTGCTTCTTCAACCTAGGACTGCCATTCATCTGGTTGCATACAACTTTAATTCAATATCCCTGATTCTTTGTTGATAAGGGGTACAATTAGCCAGTAGTTAGCTTTTAGTTTTAGTTCATTAAAAACGAATTACCTTTCACAGGTTCCTTCTCTTATCATCATGACTGTTCTTTTTTGCAGATTGAGATTGGTCTGTTGCTGGGCAACAGTCAGGTGATGTTTGAGAAATCCGAGAGCTCATCTCTTACCCTGGTTGGTGAGTTCCACATACATCCCCTTCATGCTGCACACACACACACACACACACACACACACACACACACACACACACACACACACACACACACGTGATTTGGCAGACATGGGTGTAATGAACCATAGCCAATGTGTTCACAATTCACAGCAAAGTGGGATAAATTGTTTCTTGATTCTTGCTGGTTACCTACTAGAACCACAAGAGGGCAGTATACACAAGCTTACGTTTCACCTCCCCTCTGGTTTGACTGGAACATAGTAGTACATAAGTCAAAAATGAAGTGAACATGTTTATATACATTTTTGCTCAGCATTTCATCATATTCCACTCCTAATTTTCCCTGTATCCCCGTGTGTCCCTGTATCCCCATGTGTCCCTGTATCCACATGTGTCCCTGTATCCCCGTGTGTCCCTGTGTCCCCCTGTTTCCACGTGTGTCCCTGTATCCCCGTGTGTCCCTGTATCCCCGTGTGTCCCTGTATCCCCGTGTGTCCCTGTATCCCCGTGTGTCCCTGTATCCCCGTGTGTCCCTGTGTCCCCGTGTGTCCCTGTATCCCCGTGTGTCCTGCAGGGAAGGCCAAGACGAGAGAGTCTCGCCAGTCCATCATCAACCCAGACTGGAACTTTGAGAGGATGGGCATAGGTGGTCTGGACAAGGAGTTCTCCGACATCTTCCGTCGCGCCTTCGCCTCCCGAGTCTTCCCTCCTGATATAGTGGAGCAGATGGGTCAGCTCTCCTTCTTTCTCTTTCTTTCTCTCTCATTCTCTCTCTCTCATTCTCTCTCTCTTGCATTCTATTTCTCTCTCATTCCCTCTCTCATTCCCTCTCTCATTCCCTCTCTCATTCCCTCTCTCATTCCCTATCTCTTTCTCTTCCTTTCTCATGCTCTCTAACTCTTTCTCATTCCCTCTCATCCCCTCTCTCCTGCCTCTCCTTTGGGATCTCTCCTTCTTTATCTGCTACTCTGAAACCCTTCTTTTATCAGACTCGTTCGTTCTTTTTCTCTGACCCCCTCTCTGAATCTCTTCATATCTTCATATCTTCATATCTTCCCCCTCTTTCAAACTAATCTTTCCTACTTTCCTCCTCTCTGTCTTTTTATAGCTCGTGTTGTGAGTTCTTCTCCTACCACATCCCCCTCTAACCGCCTCTCAAGGCCTGTGGAACTGTGTTCCAGCATGCTTTGGGTTTGCAGGACTGGCCCGTCCACTCGTGGTGGAGGGGGAGATGAGGGCAGCGTGCCAAAACAAATCACTCAATCAGTCTGTGGAACACCACGGAACGAACAAGAGTCCCTGTGTCCAAATGGCATTAAAACCAAGACCAACACTAAGGCGCTGAATTGAAACCTTTCAGGGACAAAAAACTCCAATGGTAGCATAATTGCTGGTATCAGGCTCCTGGTCTATCAGAGTGGTAGTGTCATGCCGTGGTCCTGGGAGTTATGACGTAGGACTCCCCCAGCTGAACGACCCTCACAAACACTCAGAAATAGTCGTTTGACACGTCTCAGATTACGCTCCCGATTCCCTTTTCCCAAAGGACAGCTTATAGACAAACCAGTCAGGTGTTGACGCTCCCAGACAAACCAGTCAGGTGTTGACGCTCCCAGACAAACCAGTCAGGTGTTGACGCTCCCAGACAAACCAGTCAGGTGTTGACGCTCACAGACAAACCAGTCAGGTGTTGACGCTCACAGACAAACCAGTCAGGTGTTGACGCTCACAGACAAACCAGTCAGGTGTTGACGCTCACAGACAAACCAGTCAGGTGTTGACGCTCCCAGACAAACCAGTCAGGTGTTGACACTCCCAGACAAACCAGTCAGGTGTTGACGCTCACAGACAAACCAGTCAGGTGTTGACGCTCCCAAACAAACCAGTCAGGTGTTGACGCTCCCAAACAAACCAGTCAGGTGTTGACGCTCCCAGACAAACCAGTCAGGTGTTGACGCTCACAGACAAACCAGTCAGGTGTTGACGCTCCCAGACAAACCAGTCAGGTGTTGACGCTCCCAGACAAACCAGTCAGGTGTTGACGCTCACAGACAAACCAGTCAGGTGTTGACGCTCACAGACAAACCAGTCAGGTGTTGACGCTCCCAAACAAACCAGTCAGGTGTTGACGCTCCCAAACAAACCAGTCAGGTGTTGACGCTCCCAGACAAACCAGTCAGGTGTTGACGCTCACAGACAAACCAGTCAGGTGTTGACGCTCCCAGACAAACCAGTCAGGTGTTGACGCTCCCAGACAAACCAGTCAGGTGTTGACGCTCACAGACAAACCAGTCAGGTGTTGACGCTCCCAGACAAACCAGTCAGGTGTTGACGCTCACAGACAAACCAGTCAGGTGTTGACGCTCACAGACAAACCAGTCAGGTGTTGACGCTCCCAGACAAACCAGTCAGGTGTTGACGCTCACAGACAAACCAGTCAGGTGTTGACACTCCCAGACAAACCAGTCAGGTGTTGACGCTCACAGACAAACCAGTCAGGTGTTGACGCTCCCAGACAAACCAGTCAGGTGTTGATGGTCCCAGACAAACCAGTCAGGTGTTGACGCTCACAGACAAACCAGTCAGGTGTTGATGGTCCCAGACAAACCAGTCAGGTGTTGACGCTCACAGACAAACCAGTCAGGTGTTGACGCTCACAGACAAACCAGTCAGGTGTTGACGCTCACAGACAAACCAGTCAGGTGTTGACGCTCACAGACAAACCAGTCAGGTGTTGACGCTCCCAGACAAACCAGTCAGGTGTTGACGCTCACAGACAAACCAGTCAGGTGTTGACGCTCCCAGACAAACCAGTCAGGTGTTGATGGTCCCAGACAAACCAGTCAGGTGTTGACGCTCCCAGACAAACCAGTCAGGTGTTGATGGTCCCAGACAAACCAGTCAGGTGTTGACGCTCACAGACAAAGGACCTCATGTCGGCGACTCCCGCACACACACACACGTCCGGGCACACACACACACATCCGCGCGCACACACACACGTCCGGGCACACACACACACACATCCGCGCGCACACACACACGTCCGGGCTGAGGCTGGTGGCGTCCAGCCTGTGAGGTGACCTTTAGGTGGGCTGCAGGGTGCAGGACTGTGTCCCTGGCTGTGACCAGCTGGCTGGTATAATGAGATGGCGAGCCCTGATAGAGGGGAGGGAAAGGTGAGGGTGTAATTGGCCAGAGTGGGGGGGGAGCGGCGGCGATGACAGACGCAGAGGGGAGGAGAGTGGGGGTGGGTGTTATTGTACCTATCTTCATCTGGGAATGTCAGTGGGAGACTTTCCTTCTTTGGATCAGTGTGTTTGGGATTGGAAGGTGTGTGTGTGTGCTTTCTCCCTCATCAGCTCTTCCTATGTGTTCTCTACCAGACAGCCTGTAAGGGTCTGGTGGGACCCCGTGGTCCTCTGTCCTCCCCAGCATGAGGCCTTACCTGGAGCCCCTCAGGCCGGGGTCAGACGCCCCACAATCCCAGGTCCAAATGGCAGCTCTGATGCTTATCTGGGGCCTCAATAAGTCTGGACTAAATGTCATGAAGCAGGTGCAATAAGCCATGAGGGTCATGCTGTCTGGTCTTCAGTCTAGACCCCAGATTCCTCTTCATATCCAGACTCCACCTTCACATAGCGCTTAGTTACTGGTGACAGTATACTACTGATCTAAACGCAAATCCTCAAGTTGGCTGTTGAGATTTAATATCTTCATGCATCTTTTGTTTCTTTTGAATAATTTACTTATTCTATTTTGCTATTTAACGCTGATAGCCTTTCTCTGTCGTGACGGTGATGGAGCTGAACTGCCTGTGTTCTCTGTGTGGTGTTCCAGGGTGTAAGCATGTGAAGGGCATCCTGCTCTTCGGACCCCCTGGATGTGGGAAGACCCTGATGGCTCGGCAGATTGGGAAGATGCTCAACGCCCGAGAGCCCAAGATCGTCAACGGCCCCGAGATCCTCAACAAGTACGTGGGCGAGTCGGAGGCCAACATCAGGAAGCTGTTCGCTGACGCAGAGGAGGAGCAGAAGAGGGTGAGAGGGGACGCGCCACACACACACAAACACACTACCATACACACACACACACACACACACACTACCATACAGACACACACACACACTACCATACAGACACACACACACACTACCATAAAGACACACACACACACTACCATACAGACACACACACACACACTACCATACAGACACACACACACACACTACCATACAGACACACACACACACTACCATACAGACACACACACACACACTACCATACAGACACACACACACACACTACCATACAGACACACACACACACACACTACCATACAGACACACACACACACACACTACCATACAGACACACACACACACACACTACCATACAGACACACACACACACACTACCATACAGACACACACACACACTATCATACAGACACACACACACACACACTACCATACAGACACACACACACACACTACCATACAGACACACACACACACACACTACCATACAGACACACACACACACACACTACCATACAGACACACACACACACACACACTACCATACAGACACACACACACACACTACCATACAGACACACACACACACTACCATACAGACACACACACACACACTACCATACAGACACACACACACACACTACCATACAGACACACACACACACACACTACCATACAGACACACACACACACTACCATACAGACACACACACACACTGCCATACAGACACACACACACTACCATACAGACACACACACACACACACTACCATACAGACACACACACACACTACCATACAGACACACACACACACACACTACCATACAGACACACACACACACACTACCATACAGACACACACACACACTACCATACAGACACACACACACACACACTACCATACAGACACACAAACACACTACCATACAGACACACACACACACACACTACCATACAGACACACACACACACTACCATACAGACACACACACACACACTACCATACAGACACACACACACACACACTACCATACAGACACACACACACACACACACTACCATACAGACACACACACAACCATACAGACACACACACAACCATACAGACACACACACAACCATACAGACACACACACACACACAACCATATAGACACACACACAACCATACATAGGCGCACACACTCAGCCATGCACACAGACACACACACAGCCATGCACACACACACACACCCGGTCTCTCTCAGTTGTCTGTGCTGGCACAACTAAGTACATATTAGATATATTAGTCCACCAATTCTGTCCACACATTCCCAAATGGAGCCAACGTGTTGCCCAAGACACAAAACACAGATAAGCATCACACATGAATCCCAGCAGAGAAGCTCATTTCTCCACTGGAGGATTGATTTGCCCTTTAGTAGACATATTTCTAATAACTGTGGTAAAGTTCCCTGGGTTCCCACTAGCGACGGGGTAGAGGTTAGGGGGGGGGGGGGGGGGGGGGGGGGGGGGGGGGGGGGGGGGGGGGGGGGGGGGGGGGGAGAGAGGGGGGGCTTGTGTATTGAGCTCCCGTAGCGGTGTGACAGTGACGGCCTCACTCCTCACCAGCTAATGAGGGGCTGGGTTATCTCTGACCCCCCCCCTTGTCCCCGTCAACCTCCCGCCCCCTGCCCTCCACCCCGCTCCCCTCTGAACCAGCACCAGCTCAGCCCCACACCTGCTTTAAATGCTACGTCTGGAGCCGGACAGAGCCAGAGATGCACTGATAACCCCCCAGCCTGCCCGCTCGCGCTCTCTCTCTCGCTCTTTCTCTCTCTTGCTCTTGCTCTTTCTCTCTCTCTCTCTCTCTCTCTCTCTCTCTCTCTCTCTCTCTCTCTCTCTCTCTCTTGCTCTTTCTCTCTCTATCTTTCTCTCTCTCTCTCTCTCTCTCTCTCTCTCTCTTTATCTCTCCCTCTCCCTCTCTCGGGGAGGGATGGCAGGCATTGTGACACCGCGTGCTTTAGTTTCTCCACAGTGTCCCCTGGTCATCGTTCCAGGTGAAAGGTTAGGGTTTACGATGGTTGCCCTGTAGGCCTACTATGAGCTGTCAGGCCCCCGTGTCCATGAGTCGGCGGCTTGGGGCATCTGCCTTTGTTTTTGTTTAGTTATCCTCTTGCCTTTTATTTATGTTTTGTAATATTCTTACACACACACATACACATGCTAACACGCTCTGCATGTATGTGTGACTGTGCCCCCCCCCTCCTCTCCAGCTGGGGGCCAACAGTGGGCTGCACATCATCATCTTCGATGAGATCGACGCCATCTGTAAGCAGCGTGGCAGCATGGCGGGCAGCACCGGCGTGCACGACACTGTGGTCAACCAGCTGCTGTCCAAGATAGACGGGGTGGAGCAGCTCAACAACATCCTGGTCATAGGTACACACACACACACACACACACACACACACACACACACTGTGGACAACCTGGCTTTGGTTATATACTGGAGCTTTTGCAACTGAAAGATCTGAGCTATGTTGCTATGTGCCTCTCTTTCTTCCTCTATCTTTCCATCTCTGTGTCTCCATCTGCTCATGTCTCTCAGGAATGACCAACAGGCCCGACCTGATCGACGAGGCCTTGTTGAGACCTGGCAGATTAGAAGTCAAGATGGAGATTGGTGAGAAACCATAGACAGGGGCACACTTCTTGTCAACACTACATTACCCACCCAAGGAACCCCGGTTCAGTTCAGAAGCTTTTCGAAGAGGAAGCTGTCATCCGACAGACACAGCATGGTGTCTGGTGAAACCTGCTGGATCATTAAGAGCCACAAGCCCTGTCCAGGAACAGCCAGTCCTGTGGTTGGGAGCCATGATGTTCAGGGTGTAACGGCTGGTCCTGTTCTCTCCGCCCAGGGCTGCCCGATGAGAAGGGCCGTGTCCAGATCCTCAACATCCACACGGCCAAGATGCGCCAGTTCAACCTGCTGGGCAGCGACGTGGACGTGAAGGAGCTCGCCGTCGAGACCAAGAACTTCAGCGGCGCCGAGCTGGAGGGGCTGGTCAGGGCCGCCCAGTCCTCCGCCATGAACAGACACATCAAGGTCAGAGGTGTCGGACAGATGTTCCGGAACTATCCGTAACAGGTGCATGCAGCTGCAGACTAGCGATGGAGAAAGGCCCTGTGTAGAATCCCGTAGGCAAAGTCGCTGTGCGTGTTCTCGATGTTGGAATGTTCCAGATGTTTTGACGTAGGCCTGTGTGATGGACACCTGACTGGAGGCTTGGCTGGGGCCTGTAAGGCAGCGTGAGACATTGGGCTCTGGCAAGACACATTGTGTTAGATGTTTATTAAAAGTCTGAGCCCTTTTGTCACACTCTGCGTGTGTGTGTGCACACTCGCAAGTGTTTTATCAGGTGTGCAGAGTGGAACACACGCAGGCTCTGGGCACACACACACAGATAAAGTGAAGTGCTCGTCTGTTAAGTGTTGTGCCCCGCCCACACACACTCGCGCACCATATTGGAGGGTGCTGAAATGTGACGGACAAGGCCTCGCACAGATGTAATGGCTGGATCGCCCTCTCTCCCTCTCTCTCTCTCTCTCTCTCACCCTCCTCTCATCACTCGTCCTCGCCCTCCCTCTCTCCTTCTGTCCTTCTCTCCTCTCATCACTCCTCTCTCTCTCTCCCTGCCTCTCTGTCTGTCTGACTGACCTTTCGGCTCTGTGAACACATTGTCTCACAACAGATGTAGCAATCTGGTCCTGTATGGATGAGGTGCACAGCACCCAGTATCGGACCTGTTTGTCACAGAGTTTATTTCTAGAATTTCAAATTTCTCTGCCTCGGAAAATAAACTCCTGTCCATGGCACTCTGTGCCTTATGTCAATATGTCTTCTTATATAAGTGTGTGTGCGTGCGCGTGCGTGTGCGTGTGCGTGCGTGTGTGTGTGTGTGTGTGTGCACAGGCCAGTGCCACGGTTGAGGTGGACTTGGAGAAGGCTGAGAAGCTTCAGGTTCACAGACATGACTTCCTGGCCTCCCTCATCACTGACATCAAACCTGTAAGTTACGGCCTCCTTCCCAACTTCTCCCCTACCTACAGTGGTCAGTCACTGAAGGCCCAGTGCAGGGATAACTCCAGTAGATCTAAAGAGACGCACTCTCTCTCTCCTTCCCAGGCGTTTGGCACCAACTCGGAGGACTACATCAGCTACATCATGAATGGCATCATTAAGTGGGGTGAGCCCGTGTCCCAGGTGATGGAGGACGGAGAGCTGCTGGTGCAGCAGACCAAGAACAGCGACCGCACGCCCCTGGTGTCAGTGCTGCTGGAGGGTAGGACACACACACACACAGCTACAGGCCCACACACACACACACACAGCTACAGGCCCACACACACACACACACACACACAGCTACAGGCCCACACACACACACACACACACACACACACAGAGGGAGCAGTAAAGCTGATGATCAGACGTGTTCTCCCAGGTCCTCCTAACAGCGGGAAGACAGCCCTGGCTGCCAAGATCTCGGAGGACTCCCAGTTCCCCTTCATCAAGATCTGCTCTCCAGACAAGATGATCGGACACTCCGAGATAGCCAAGTGCCAGGCCATTAAGAAGGCGTGTGGATATTCGTAGACACACACACACACACACACACACACACACACACATAGATACAGACAGATAACCTAACATCTCCTGACCCCAGTTTCCCCTGCTCCTGACAGATATTCGATGATGCCTACAAGTCCCAGCTGAGCTGTGTGGTGGTGGACGATATTGAGCGCTTGTTAGGTGAGACCCTCCAGTAACACCTGTATGCTGGAGAAGGCTTCAGGGCACAGACTCCATACGGGACCATTCAGTGTGGCCTGAATGCTCTCAGAGCCAGGAGTGAGTGTAAAGCTTGTGCTTGTCCTCGTTCTCAGACTACGTCCCCATTGGCCCACGCTTCTCCAACCTGGTCCTGCAAGCCCTGCTGGTGCTCCTCAAGAAGACCCCTCCCAAGGTACCGCAGCGCCGTGCGTGCGTGTGTGTGATGCTTGCCGGGGCAGATAGAGGGCAGCAGATCTAGACAATGCCCTCAGTTCAGCCTGATGGGAGGTCGTGGAAATCCCTGCTTGTTGGGAGAGCAAAGGGAGATCTGGGGCTGGAACGACGTCGGCCTACTCAAGTGGTACTGGCATGGCCTCCTCCGTGAGCGTTGGGACCGCGTGAGCGTCGAATCCACCTGTGTGTGCGTGCCAACGCCTGCTTGCTTTGGGATGGTGGAGGTCTGTGTGCGCCCTTATGTGGTCTCGGCCCATAGCGTCGGCCCGGTCTGCGCGTTTGGTTCTGTGTGTGAATGAGAGTATAGACTATACGGCTGTGTGTGTATGGGTGTGTGAGATCATGTTTGGCCCTGCTCTGTTGTGCTGACTGAATGCTGCCTGCTCAGTTCCCCCAGGGTTGTGAAGGCTCACGCCCAGCAGGGTGCCCGGGCCGGAGGAAAGCTGGAGGGAGAGTAGGGGGGGGGCGGGGTAGGCTGGTGGGGGGGGGGGGGGGGGGGAAGCTGGAAGGAGATGGTGGAACTGGGGGGAGACAGGGAGGAGGCTGGGGGGGAGGGGGGAGAGTAGGGGGGAGATGGGAGACGGGGGTTGTGGAGGGAGGCGCGGGGGGGGTGGGGGGTGCGGGGGGGGGGGATGTGGAGGAGAAAGGGCCCTGTGAGAGAGCTGGGACCTGGCAGCACCACCGCCTGTGTGGCATCTCATCTGCATGCACCATCACACCCCCCCACACCATGGGGGGGCAGCCCGCCTCTAATCCCTCCCTCGTTCTCTCTCTCCGCTCTCTCTCTCCGCTCTCTCCCTCCACTGCTCCCTAGCTCCAGGCCCTGGTGGGGCCCTCTGTGAACAGACCACCTCCCTGCTCTCAGAAGACAGGTAGAGACGAGGAGAGAGGGGGCTGCTCTGAGGCCCCTGCTCTGAGGCCCCTGCTCCCGTGGCCCCTGCTCTGAGGCCCCTGCTCTGAGGCCCCTGCTCTGAGACCCTGCTCTGAGACCCTGCTCTGAGGCCCCTGCTCTGAGGCCCCTGCTCTAAGGCCCCTGCTCTGAGGCCCCTGCTCTAAGGCCCCTGCTCTGAGGCCCCTGCTCTAAGGCCCCTGCTCTGAGGCCCCTGCTCTGAGGCCCCTGCTCCCGTGGCCCCTGCTCTGAGGCCCCTGCTCTGAGGCCCCTGCTCTGAGACCCTGCTCTGAGACCCTGCTCTGAGGCCCCTGCTCTGAGGCCCCTGCTCTGAGGCCCCTGCTCTGTCTTCTCCTGGTCCTGCTGGTCATGGCTCTCATGGCTCCCACATACAGCTAGACTGGATCATGAAAATGCTTACTTGTTACGGTTCGATCTGTAGCACAACAAGCTTAACTTGTTTCGGGATGGCCTTTACGTAGTTTCAAGCCCTAACATCAGTGTGTGTGTGTGTGTGTGTGTATGTGTGTGTGTGTGTGTGTGTGTGTGTGTGTGTGTGTGTGTGTGTGTGTGTGTGTGTGTGTGTGTGTGTGTGGTCCTAGGGTCGGAAGCTGTTGATCATCGGCACCACCAGCAGGAAGGATGTCCTTCAGGAGATGGAGATGCTGGACGCCTTCAGCACCACCATCCACATCCCCAACATCTCTAGAGGAGAGCAGCTGGTGGAAGCCCTGGAGGTACACTCTGTCTCTCTCTCTCTCCCTCTCTCCCTCTCTCTCTCTCTGTCTCTCTGTCTCTCTCTCTGTCTCTCTCTGTCTCTCTGTCTCTCTCTCTGTCTCTCTGTCTCTGTCTCTCTCTGTCTCTCTCTCTCTCTGTCTCTCTCTCTCTCCCTTTCTCCCACTCCCTCTCACACACACTCTTTCCTTCTGTCTCTCTCTCCCTCTCTCTCACGCACAAACACACATCAAACACATCGCTAAAACGATATACTATATACTGTGTGCACACACGCTTCGTGCTCTCATATTAGTGGGCATCATGCCGTTTGTTCCCCAGTTGCTGGGCAGTTTCCAGGAGAATGAGCGGGCAGCCATTGCCAAGGAAGTGAAAGGCAAGAAGCTGTGGATCGGGATCAAGAAGCTGCTGATGCTCATAGAGATGGCTGTACAGGTGAGGCCCTGCCTCAGCTGTCCTACCTGCTGCTACCACACACCCACACACACACACACACTGCTGCTACCGCCCAGCCACACACACACACACACTACTGCTACCACACACACACCCACTGCTGCTACCCCCCCAGCCACCCACACAGTCCTCTCCACACACTGCTAGACCGCTCTGCCTTCAGTCACAACAAACCGCTGTGACTTGCTTTAATGAATACCAGTTCTGTCTCGAGATTGACTCGCATGGAGAGCTCAATCCTCATCACTGAAAGGAAGCCAGGCCGTAAACCACCAGAGCAGCCCTCATAAGGACCTGCTTAGTCTCCCACAGGGGGAGGTCCTCATGTTGTTCTCATAAACAACCTGTTTGCTACACAGCTGTTCAGACGCTGTCATGCTGATGTCAAGTTTTCCCTTTCCCTTGCCCCCCGGCCGACCCCTGCTGCTGCAGCGTGTCGGGGCTGCAGTGTCTCCGGGCTGCAGTGTCTCCGGGCTGCAGTGTCTCGGGGCTGCAGTGTCTCCGGGCTGCAGTGTCTCCGGGCTGCAGTGTCTCCGGGCTGCAGTGTGTCGGGGCTGCAGTGTGTCGGGGCTGCAGTGTCTCGGGGCTGCAGTGTCTCAGGGCTGCAGTGTCTCCGGGCTTCAGTGTCTCCGGGCTGCAGTGTGTCGGGGCTGCAGTGTGTCGGGGCTGCAGTGTCTCAGGGCTGCAGTGTCTCAGGGCTGCAGTGTGTCAGGGCTGCAGTGTCTCGGGGCTGCAGTGTGTCGGGGCTGCAGTGTCTCAGGGCTGCAGTGTGTCGGGGCTGCAGTGTCTCGGGGCTGCAGTGTCTCAGGGCTGCAGTGTCTCAGGGCTGCAGTGTCTCGGGGCTGCAGTGTCTCAGGGCTGCAGTGTCTCGGGGCTGCAGTGTCTCAGGGCTGCAGTGTCTCCGGGCTGCAGTGTCTCAGGGCTGCAGTGTCTCCGGGCTGCAGTGTCTCGGGGCTGCAGTGTCTCCGGGCTGCAGTGTCTCCGGGCTGCAGTGTCTCAGGGCTGCAGTGTCTCCGGGCTGCAGTGTGTCGGGGCTGCAGTGTCTCGGGGCTGCAGTGTCTCAGGGCTGCAGTGTCTCGGGGCTGCAGTGTCTCAGGGCTGCAGTGTCTCCGGGCTGCAGTGTCTCAGGGCTGCAGTGTCTCAGGGCTGCAGTGTCTCAGGGCTGCAGTGTCTCAGGGCTGCAGTGTCTCGGGGCTGCAGTGTGTTGTGGTTGTGTGTCTCTGTGCTGCTGGCTGCTGAGGCTGGCTGCTGAGGCTGGGTGCTGAGGCTGGGTGCTGAGGCTGGGTGCTGAGGCTGGCTGCTGAGGCTGGGTGCTGAGGCTGGGTGCTGAGGCTGGGTGCTGAGGCTGGGTGCTGAGGCTGGGTGCTGAGGCTGGGTGCTATGTAATTGCTGTGGTATGTACTAATGCAGCCATGTTGAGCACCCCCTCTCACACACACCACCACTCCACCCTATTACTCCACTCCATTCTATACATCAAGGATACGAGGTTAGCCTATTTTGATCAACTAGATCCACCCACTAAGGTCTTCCTAGACCAATCACAGGCATCCCTTGGGGCTCGTGCACCAATCACCCCCAGGCTGGCTGAGAGACCTGCAGCACCGCGTGAGGCTACACTACACAAGATGTTTCACAGAGAATACAGAGCACAAGCTGCAGCATCTGACAGTGTACGCCCTAGAGTAAGGTGGGTCAGGTGGCTGAGTGGTTAGAGAATCGGGCTAGTAATCAGAAGCTTGCCGGTTCGAGTGTCAACGTTGTGTCCTTGGCCAAGGCACTTCACCCAACTTGCCTCGGGGGAATGTCCCTGTACTTACTGTGAATTGCTCTGGATAACAGCGTCTGCTAAATGAATGTAAATTCATTACTTTTCATTACATGTAAGGTACTTGATGTAAACCTGTGTGTGTGTGTGTGTGTCTTTCAGATGAACCCCCAGTACAGGGTTACCAAGTTCCTGTCTCTACTGAAAGACGAGGGAGCGTGAGTAGAGCTGCCGCACACTCTGGTGTCACGCACACACACACACACACACACACACTCTGTAGCTTATCAACACTCTCTGTCGCAGGTTGGGCTCTGACAAGCTCCTCAGCTTCTAAGAGCGTCCCGTGTGCTGCGCGGCCCTGCAGACGCAGCCTGGCCTGGTAAGAGCCAGCTGGGATCTCTCCAGCTCTCAGGAAGCACGGCGCGCACTGGAGCTGTAGACGCCCGGCTTGCAGACAGATGGCTTCCCTCGTTCCAGACCATCCAGGCTCAGACTCGGTTCCTGTCTGCGCTCACCTCTTCTTGTCTGTCTTTTCCCTCAGTGGCTGGGGAGCGGATGCCCTGTAGCAGAGAGAGAGAGAGCGAAAGAAAGAAGGATATTCCATCTCTCGCTCTCTTCTTCTATCCATCCCCAAAGCGCTCCACGTTTCCTCTGGAGCGAGCGTTTCCGTAGCCGCTCCCTGGCCAGCCTCCTCTTCCTCCTCCTCCTCCTCCCCCTCCTCCTCCTCCTCAACACTATGTGGATGTGTGTGTAAATGATGTGAGAAGAACTAAGCACTGTATGTGGCCTCCTTGTATGATTGTAATGTCTTGTAATGGATCTGGGCGACTGCTAGCGCTCAGTAAGTTGTATTGAGGATGTATAGCAGCGTCAAGCCAAGTTCATTCACACTTTCCCAGGTGGATTCGAAAACGATGGAAATCTGTGCACGCGTGTATATGATGACCCGTTTGTGTGTGTTTATATATTGTTCACAGATTTATGATCATTCCAGGAGCCTTCCACCTCAACCTCTCATTACATGACTTAGTTCTTATCTTTTGTGTTTTATGATGATAAATTAATCATGTTGCTAATTAGGATGGATCTCGATTCTTAATAGTAATCAGTTGATTGACCAATTCTATTTTAGAAAGGGGGGGGGGGTGATGTTACTGTTGACTATTTTTGTACTGTATGGTTTCCTTTGAAGGATATCTGGATGTTTCTGTTGTGCCTTTTCCCACCTGATCTGTCCGAGGGCTGCAGGACAGTGTCTCACTGGGCACTGGGGCCATTTCCATGGCTCCTACCTTTACTCCTAGAGTTACCCCTGGGAAGAAGTGTCTCTGAGATTTGGGGCAGGGAGGTGGAGGCAGGTGCTGAGGCGAGCACGTGGTTACTGGAGAGATGGTCTGGTTTGGGGATGAGTCAAGATGAGGATGTGAACCCCTTCCAGTAGAACAGGCACATCATCCAGGCCAGCGGGTGTCTATGTCCTTGTAGCCCAGCATCCCCATCTTCCTCTGTGCCTGCATGCTGAGCACTGCCATTCCTATACAGTATGTGATATGTGCAAACCATCGCTCGCGTCAATGTACGGAACTGAGGCTGTACGTTATACCAGCTACCTTATTTAAACATGCCTTGCAGTGACTGTTTGTATCTCCAGATCCTTTTGTTCATAAGGTCCTGGATACTGTAGGGAACATTTCGTGTTGAATTGTGTCATTGCAATACAAATGGAAATGTTGTAAAAACAAGGAGTGGTTTCTGTTTGTACTTTGACGCCAATATTCCTGCTACGATTTACTAGATCACAACAGTGCATCCACCTACACTGAGAGGAGCTGTAATGCTCCGGACATGCCTAGCCATTTACCTCTCCATATGAGGAAGAATAGACACGTCCTGAAGACTGATGGCAGGCATGGCACGTTTCACAAAGTAAGCACCTTTTGAGCAGATTCAGACATTATAATGAGATTGGAAAGAGGATCATACTATTTATTATGCAAGGAGCATCATCTATCACAGCTTGGAACAGTAACTCCGCTTCAGTTCAGAAACCAGTTCAGTAGTGTTATGTGCAAGGTCTAGATCATACATGACGTATTAAGGAAAAGCTTTAAATAATTGGGTAACTGATGCTCAAAAATGGTAAAGATTCTCTAAAGTACCTCTGGCTAAAAAGCAAAAGCACGAGACAGTAGTTTCTTCTTCAAATATATAATCTTAGTTCAGTCATACAGATATATACATTGTATAATAAATAATATTTATAAAAACATAACATTTCAGATTATAAAATAAAAAGGGAATTATTAACTTTAAAACCTTTGTACAAAACTTTGGATATAGCGGGGAGGAAGGGAAGGAACTGAACACAAAGGGTCCAGGCAGGGGGGGCTTTTTAGAAGGTGACGCAGAGGCTAAGCTATGTCACAAGAGGAGAGGAGCCTATACACTACAGAGTAAGTTGTATTTTTGTTGTTAAATATAATTAATAGGAAACATGGAGGACTGTCAGGACATGTCGTGTGGAACCTTTCCGCTTGTCCCATGGTGAA
Organism: Hypomesus transpacificus; assembly: GCF_021917145.1. Classification (NCBI taxonomy): domain Eukaryota; kingdom Metazoa; phylum Chordata; class Actinopteri; order Osmeriformes; family Osmeridae; genus Hypomesus; species Hypomesus transpacificus. Next base: position 9,265,753 of record NC_061072.1, on the reverse strand, counting down.
GCTGGCTTGCCCCCCCCCCCTCCCCCCCTACACACACCTACAGCTGACAGCGATCACAAACAAACATTCAAATGTACACACATCAGCTCTTTCCATAAAGTGTGCACAGTAACATTCCTTATCTCGTGTCTTTGTGTCCTGTGAACAGACATACACACGTACTAGATTCACTCTGCGTTGCTTTTCCTTTCACCTCCTTCCTGACTACTGGGAAGATGAGGACAGGGAGAGGGAGGAGACTCTGGTCCCACGCTGCTTTCTCCCTCCGGTCTCCACATGCCGTCACATGTTCCTCTTCCCCCTTAATGGAGTTCAACTGATGAGACCTGGCGCTTTGCTTCGAAACGGGTTTCACAGTCCTAAGAAGAACTTACTGGTATGGATTTTTCAGGATGCTAACATAAATTCATCATCAAATAATCAACTCATTTATGGGTATACTCTTAAATCATGTCCAATAGTGACAGACTGATCCAATACAGTCAAATATGTTTGTCTCACACAAGCTGCTTATACTAGAAGCTTCTATCCATTGTTTGATTCGAATATAGGTTCCCTCTGGCATTTCCTTATAAGACTACCTACGATGCTGCCCAACAGTCTAATACGTCATAGCATGGGAAAGAACACAAATCAGGATATTTCAAAAAATGTTGACAGTCAGAATGCAAGGGACAAACTCTTCAGTCTTGAAACTGGCAGGCCTACACATTATGACAAAAGGAATTTGTTCTCATAAATAACACCCAATTACCTCCGTTTTTTTTTTTTTTCTTCTTCGAATAGCTGAATAGTGCATACATGTTAGTGGAACAAGTGCGTTTGTCAAGCGCACATGTCCCCTCGTGCATACCTCCAGTCCCAGCCCATTGCTAATATTTCAGAAATGTGGGGCTATAAAATCAGGCTCTCGCATATATCTTCCAGGCATCCCAGTCGACTGCTGCAGTTCAGTACAGTGTGCAGGCTTGGGGTTGCGAAAGAGAAGATTCCATCAACTCAGTAGATAAAAAAGACAGGGTTTCTTCCTGTCAGCTGACAGCCCTCTTAATGAGTTCAGTAGTCAGTGTGGTTGTTTCCTGGGCTGCCGTGTGTGTTCAGTATAGTGTTGACTACAGGTCCTTCTCAAAAAATTAGCATATTGTGATAAAGTTCATTATTTTCCATAATGTAATGATAAAAATTAAACTTTCATATATTTTAGATTCATTGCACACCAACTGAAATATTTCAGGTCTTTTATTGTTTTAATACTGATGATTTTGGCATACAGCTCATGAAAACCCCAAATTCCTATCTCAAAAAATTAGCATATTTCATCCGACCAATAAAAGAAGTGTTTTTAATACAAAAAAAGTCAACCTTCAAATAATTATGTTCAGTTATGCACTCAATACTTGGTCGGGAATCCTTTTGCAGAAATGACTGCTTCAATGCGGCGTGGCATGGAGGCAATCAGCCTGTGGCACTGCTGAGGTGTTATGGAGGCCCAGGATGCTTCGATAGCGGCCTTAAGCTCAGCCAGAGTGTTGGGTCTTGCGTCTCTCAACTTTCTCTTCACAATATCCCACAGATTCTCTATGGGGTTCAGGTCAGGAGAGTTGGCAGGCCAATTGAGCACAGTAATACCATGGTCAGTAAACCATTTACCAGTGGTTTTGGCACTGTGAGCAGGTGCCAGGTCGTGCTGAAAAAATGAAATCTTCATCTCCATAAAGCTTTTCAGCAGATGGAAGCATGAAGTGCTCCAAAATCTCCTGATAGCTAGCTGCATTGACCCTGCCCTTGATAAAACACAGTGGACCAACACCAGCAGCTGACATGGCACCCCAGACCATCACTGACTGTGGGTACTTGACACTGGACTTCAGGCATTTTGGCATTTCCTTCTCCCCAGTCTTCCTCCAGACTCTGGCACCTTGATTTCCGAATGATATGCAACATTTGCTTTCATCCGAAAAAAGTACTTTGGACCACTGAGCAACAGTCCAGTGCTGCTTCTCTGTAGCCCAGGTCAGGCGCTTCTGCCGCTGTTTCTGGTTCAAAAGTGGCTTGACCTGGGGAATGCGGCACCTGTAGCCCATTTCCTGCACACGCCTGTGCACGGTGGCTCTGGATGTTTCTACTCCAGACTCAGTCCACTGCTTCCGCAGGTCCCCCAAGGTCTGGAATCGGTCCTTCTCCACAATCTTCCTCAGGGTCCGGTCACCTCTTCTCGTTGTGCAGCGTTTTTGCCACACTTTTTCCTTCCCACAGACTTCCCACTGAGGTGCCTTGATACAGCACTCTGGGAACAGCCTATTTGTTCAGAAATTTCTTTCTGTGTCTTACCCTCTTGCTTGAGGGTGTCAATGATGGCCTTCTGGACAGCAGTCAGGTCGGCAGTCTTACCCATGATTGCGGTTTTGAGTAATGAAACAGGCTGGGAGTTTTTAAAAGCCTCAGGAATCTTTTGCAGGTGTTTAGAGTTAATTAGTTGATTCAGATGATTAGGTTAATAGCTCGTTTAGAAACCCTTTTCATGATATGCTAATTTTTTGAGATAGGAATTTGGGGTTTTCATGAGCTGTATGCCAAAATCATCAGTATTAAAACAATAAAAGACCTGAAATATTTCAGTTGGTGTGCAATGAATCTAAAATATATGAAAGTTTAATTTTTATCATTACATTATGGAAAATAATGAACTTTATCACAATATGCTAATTTTTTGAGAAGGACCTGTTTGTGACGTTGGGTAGGTGATGGGGAAACGGTGGTTTAAGTTCTCGACAGTGGACCAGCCAGGTGGCTGGAGAGTTGAAGTGTTAGTTAAAAGACGTCCATTCAAATGAAATGGTCTGTAAAAGTCATCTACTGCATTCATTTCACAGATAAGAAGTGTTAGGTACCACAGTCCTTACGGTCAAGTGGGGGGGAGGGGAGAATAAATAATGAAGGGAAAAGGAGCAGGGACCAACGCTGGGTGGCGATGGGGTGAACCTGGGGAAAGGACAACAGCGCTTATTCCAAAGAAAACAGACCCTGTTCCTTCAGAGTCCGGGCACTGTTAACACATGTAGTTGGATGCAGGACCTGGGAATCAGACATGGGAGTCATTTCTTATTACAAGGATGGAGAAGCAAAGAGTTCCAGAGTTTCAGTACAGGAAGTGCCATAACCCATTAGATGCTGGTCGCTGTTGGCTGTGTGCCTGTGTAGGTGTGTGATGACGTGTGTCTGCGATGGGTGGCAGAGCTTGTTGTCCATCCGTCTCGTCCGTGTGTGGGAACCTCACTTACACGTGTGCACGTCGTAGACGCGCACACACTCCTGGCAGCTGACGTAGCAGCACCAGTGGAAGATGCAGTGGCATTTCTCCTTGCGCTTCTCTGTCCGGGTGTTGTGGCCCCGCCCGCAGCACAGCAGGTCGCAGCCCTCGATGCCATGCGAGGACACGTTACAGACGCGGTCGCGCGTACCGAACGAGCCCGTCTCAGGGTTGGGCTCGCAGAAGTTGGGCGAGCCCTCGTAGTAGACCAGGTCGCGCTCCGTGGGGTGTTTGAAGAAGGCGTACTTGGCCCGCAGCGTCTCCACCCAGCCCCGCGACTCGCGGTGCTTCTCCACCACCATCTCCGAGGCGCTGTCGTACTTGTCCTTCAGGTAGTCCCCCAGCATGCGGAAGTCGGGTTGAGCCCACCAGCAGGTCTTCACCTCGCAGCTGCCGGACAGGCCGTGGCACTTGCAGCGCAGGTGCATGTGGTCCAGGATGGTCTGAGGGAAGGAGGAGGAAATCCCAGTTCATAGACAGGATGGAGAGAGGCAGGGGTTTAGAGGTGTGATCAGCTCATTATTGAGCCGGTCAAACTAGTCCTGGGTTGGTTTGTTTTGTATACTACTTATTTAGTCTAAGGGTTAGCTCGTTTAGTGTGTAGCAACAGATTGGGTTAGTGTGTGGACTTCTGGGAAGACAGGTAAGTCCATGGGAAAGGTATTTTTATGGACAGGTAAGTACTTTTGTTCATTAGCTTTTCACGTGTAGGATGTTCAGTATTGCAGACTGGCAGACTTAAGGACTGCGCAGGAGATTCAGATTGGGGCTGAACTTTGTGTTTTGGTGTCATGTCATGTGTTAAACAAACGCAGGTCTACTCAGTCTGCGTCTCACTCCCTCTGAAGTCTGTTCACACGTGAGCAGTTCACAGACTCTGCTTTCCTTTGTTTTAATTTGTTTTGCTTCAATTCCCTGACTATATTTAGCTGCAGAATTCCCCAGCTGAAGCGGAAGGCAGGTGTTTGTGGCACCCCTGGGCGAGGGGGAGTTGGGAGGGGGGGGGGTTGACAGATACAGAGAGAGAGAGAGAGAGAGAGAGAGAGAGAGAGAGAGGGTAGGGGGGTAGGGGGGTAGGGGAGACTTGTGACATCATGTCCTGAGCTCGTCAGGCCCCTGGCATCTCTGGGGCCCTAGGCCATGGTGGGTGGAGGGGTGGAGGGGTGGAGGGGTGGAGAGGACAGGAACAATGGAGCTGAAGGAGCCCAGGTGGGGTGACTGGGATCAGGCTGAGGAGAAGGGTCCTGACAGGGCTGCCATTCTGCAGCTCCTGTGGTCTCCCTGCTCCTGTCTGCTCAGATCAAAGGCCTGCCTTGTTGCCGTGTGGTCCCTCCAATTGCCCCTCAGCGTGCTGGCGAGTAGTCCTCGCCAGACACTTCAGTAAGCAGTGACAGCACGAGTGATGGTTTAAATCCATGCTGATTCCCTTCTTTTCCCCCTCACCTAACTCGGGTTATTTGTCTGTCAGGGACTTTTCGTTGGGATGCAAGGCATGAAAGGCAGGGTTGGGATTTTTTAGTTGAGGCAATTACCCAGTCATTCAGAATGAAGTGCAACCTTTTCAGGTGGAAATTCACTCAAATGTGGGCTGAATAAGTCAAATAGAGAAATCCCATCTGTCACACAATTAGTAATCTTTCACTGTAACTGTTTACCGTGGATAATTCCAACTCCTTCATGTAACAATCTGATCTTTGTTCATTGTCTTTTTTCCTGGGCTTTCTCCCTGTTTGAGCTAGAGGGTTGGGCGTGCTTAGGGTGCGTTCAGGGCATAGGTACTCACGATGAAACTGTTGTGTAATCTGTGTGCTGGGTGTGTAGATGGGATTGATTTGATTGTTTTCTGGAAGTCCTACCTCCCAACATCACCAAGCATGCTGTATGCATGTGAACAACCGTGTATCGACCGCGGTGTGTAGCAACGTGCCTGATGACTCATCCCGGGGGGGCGTGTCTGTACGGCGCTGACTCACCGTGCGGCCGGCCTCGTTGTTGTGGCGGTTCATCGCCGAGCGGGCGTCCGGGCGGTTCTCTCTGGCGTCGGCGAACTCTCTGGACACCAGGACCCCGAACTCGGCGTCCTCGCTGCAGCCGCCCCACTTCCAGCCCTCCCCCGGCGGACCCTTGTGGTGGGAGTCGCACCCACACATGGTGGACGTCCCCTCGGCACAGGAGCGCGTCACTGCGAATGCCACGCCGGCCGAGGCTATGGCGTGGACGAAGGCAGACTCTCTCGTGGCTAGACAGAGAGAGAACGAGACAGAGACAGAGAGAGGGACAGAGACAGAGAGAGAGACAGAGCGAGAACGAGACAGAGGGAGAGGGAGAGAGATACAGGGAGGAAGGTGAAATGTGCGTACACAAAATGTCAATCTCAGGTCCCACTTTGACAACAACTATCTTTGTGACTGCCAACATCCATCCAGGGGTAATGAAAGGGGATCCCCTTGGGCACAAACCTTTTAACACAGCATTTAATCTTCAAGTAGGCGTACATACCTGAACCTATCTGTACTTTGAAACGAATAACATCACGATGAAAAATACTTGCTTGACACAAACTCACCACACTTCTAAAATGGACCGGGTGTATTTCAGTGAGAGTTTAATCAACGCAGAAAACCAAAAGTCTTTCCACTGGAATGTTTATGTGGTCTTCCAACTATGGATCTATACGATGATGACCTGCAGATTTAGGAATGCATTCGACATGACTGCAGTAGCTGTGGGGAGGAGGAGTCCCAAGTGACCTCATCCTCTTTGTGGCTGTGTCAGTCGCCTTCCTTCTCAGTGGGATCACAGAGACCTCCTGTCGTCCCGCTAGGTGTGCTGTTTTGCATCTGGATAGTGTTTCAGGAATGTCGCCCCCCTCACCCCTCCACCCCCACTTCCCTGGTTGGAGCCCAGGGCCTCTGCTGAGACCTAGCAGGGCCTCTGCTGAGACCTAGCAGTGCGTCTGCCGTGTTGGTGCTGAGGGATGGAGTTGCGCCTCCTTTGAACGCAACAGCTTATTATGTAACCAGACACCATTGTTTCACAATCGCAGCACACTTACTATGGCTTACTCTTTTCACTGCACACCTCCTCCCCCACCCCCACGAGCACACACATGATACATAAACACACACACACACACACACACACTGAGACCTAGAGGGGAAAGGAAGGCCCACTGTGCAATGAAGTATTAAGCGTCTAGGGAGGTCTAACTGAATTTCTCCGACTAACTGAATGACATATTCCCAAGAAGTGTGTCAGAAGTGTTGTTCACGATACAGCAGTAATGACATTAATCGCCCATAGTTTGGGAAAAGTGAAAGCCTGATAAACGTAGTGTATTAGACATTGCAGATATATAATACAGACATGTTCCTGTGTGGACAGTCTCCACAGTATCTGTGCTCCTAGTGTGCATCATGCTGTAAACAGAAAAAAGCTACATTTCTTGTTTCAAGCCCCTGTGAATGTTTGTTTGATTGGATCACACACACCTCTGGTTGGGAGGCGACTGGGAGTCCCAGCTATCCCTGGCAAGCCCTGCTGGGCTCCCCACAACAGAGGCCTGTGAGCAGTGGGGCCCTGGAGTTCTGGCTGCCAGCCAAGGCTAGCGCTGCTCCTGCTACCTGCTGGGCCCATCAATCCGCCTTTGTTTCCCTTGTGTCACACTGTATTACCCACACAAAGGGCCCAGCGACTCGCGCCCCCACAGTCCCGCTCTGCCCAGAGCTGGCATTCCCTAAACTCCCCCACCACCCCCCACCCCACCCTAAAACCCCATCCTGTCCTACCACCAACACCCAGACGTAAACCCCCCCCCCCACCACCCACCCCCAATCTCCAACACCACCACCCTTATCCCTCTGCGACCCTCACCACCATTAACTACCATAGTGGCTACAGTGGCTAGCGACTCTATGATGCCCTCCCCCCCCCCCCCTATCCGTCACCATCCTCCATGCCCACACTCCCAACTCAGGCCTCAGCGCCCACCTAAGCCACCCCCTGCCTTCCTCTCCCTTCCACCTCAGGCCAGCACAGGGCCCAGGGTAGGTTGGGAGATTCCCTTTCAGACTGTTTTCATGACAGAGTCAAAAGGGCGTGTGAATGGGTCGTTCGTGGGAGCCGGCCTGTGTGAGCAGCGAGCTGGTCTTCATGCACAGTAGGGGTTGAGCTGAGCCCCCCCAGCCCTTTTCTATTGCCTGTAATCTCATTTGGCCTCCCCTCTCCCTTTTATTTGATTGAGGAGCGAGGGAGGTTCACACTACCCATGTCTGCCCAGATCCCTGGCCCTCTGACACAGGCTAATTCATTTCCAATCAGCAGCCTCACTCTCCAACACAGTCCCCATCTTTATCATTAGGGATTTAACGGCTCCACGGAACAACCGGCTCCACGGAACAACCCCGGTTCTGTTTTCTTTGTGCATTCTGTGTTTTTGTATCACGTTTTAGGGATTGTTTAAAGCACACAGTCAGTGTTAAGACCGTTGATGATCGGTTTTCAGTGTGGAAAGCCTGATAGATGTCCTAAAATATAACTGTGATGTTTTCTATCGAGATTTACAACACTGACCTGCTTTCATGTGTGAAAAACATCAACGAAGTTGGGAAACCCAAAGACGACACTGAGATTTCAAAGATAAAGATGATGTTGAAGGGAAAGATTGATGGAAGGTAGAATAATGTGTCAGTGCTTGCACCAGCGGGCTCATTTCTCACAGCTGTGAGGAAAGGTGTATATTATTGTAATTGCCCTGGTAGTCGTTTGTCAGCAAAAGCCAGAGAAACAAGCGGTGTGTAAGTGCAAAGCTTTGGTTACCCTGATACCTCAACTAGAGGCGTCAGCTTCCTGTAATACTCCTGTTTGTTTAGACTACTTCAATTATATTTCTCCTCTTATTTCCTTAAAAAGATTTAGTCACGTCTAAGATCGACGCCAGTGCCCTCTGCGAGCATGCAAGCTATCGCTGATTCTACTCTGCGTCTGCTTGGTGCTATGGAGTTTCGTTTCACAATGTTGTACAACATGTCGTTTCGCGGTTTATACGATACTCGTTCAAGTTCTACGATACTTGGCATTCTGACACACGTGCCCTTTGAGGAATACAATGAACTACTTTCATCAGCAGTGTGGAGGCAAAACAGGGGTTAAGGGCGCCACATCATTTGGACCTCATCGTCCTGGTCAGCTGCTCACCTTTGTCCAGCACGGGGCCGAAGATGGCCAGGTTGTCTTTGATGGTGGTGCAGTTCCAGCGGCGGCCCCTGAACTGGTGCTGGCACTCCTGAATGCCCAGCTTGACGCCCTCGGCCACGCTGGGCATGATCTCGATGTAGTTACGACAGAAGCGCAGCTGCTTGGGAACCAAGCCAGGAATGGAGCCGCACAGAAGGGGTTGGGAGCCCAGTGACGAGTACTGTTGCCCCAGGGCCAGGGACCTGCAGCGGGGAGAGATGGAGGGGGAGGGGGGGGGGTATCAGTTACTAAGTCCTGCTAGACCCCACACTAGCAATGCCTAAACAGTCTCTTGCTCTCCCCTCGTCTTTCTAGGGAGAAGCCCTAGGATGATCTGCCATTGAATAACTGAATGGCCTCCAGTTCCTCAATAGTGTTGTTGGTGCCAGAGTGGCCCCTCTCAGTCTGTATGGGGAAACAGGGCAGGAAAAGGCTCTCTCCATACACAGGCCCTACACGTTGAATCATTCAAACGGCCTTCTTACTATCGTACTATAGTATAGTTAGACCATATATCTACATTTAAGATTCCCATATGTTTATTGTATGCACCTTCCTGCCAAAGCAAATTCCTTGTCTGTGCAAACTTTCATGGCGAATAAATCCCATTCTGATTCTGATATGTAAGGTCGATTTTTGAAACTGACGGTATAGGAACAATGTTTTACCCTAGAGTTGGGATGACTTGAGTGTTTTATTGACTTTCTGTAGTTCAAAGCAGTGCCGTTATTTGTTTTCTTTCGAGACTGGAAGCTAATAGCCACTCTTCTGGGCAAGGATATGAGCTATTAACATTGACTTTTCTAAGTGCTTCGTCTTGTTAGCGAGTACTGATGATCTGAAAGATAACACACAGATCTGTCTTGTTTGTTCTTTGGAAAAGGCCCAATAAAACCAAGTAAAGACATCAAACAAACATAAACACACACACATTTATATTTATATTATTACAAGTGCAATTAAACGTTTTTATTATTAATTTGTGGGTTTCCTCTGGAGGTGTGGGTATGTGTGCTGTTCGCTGTGTGGTAAAGGGGACATGGCATTCCTGAAACTCTCTCTCCTCACCAGCGGGCTGGTGTAGATGTGCCTAAACACAGATTAATCACCTCAACGAGACAGCCCACATCAGCTATGGATGCCAGAAACCATTATAGTTTCATTGAAATTTAATTGGTAATTAATTTTAATTGCCTTCTTTTTCTATAAAAAAGCTTTGTCCGTGTTTTAACATGCTTACTGTTTTGACAGGCTGAGGCAAAACTGCACTTTGCTTTCCAGAATCTGCTATGTGTTTATTTATCATGAGGTAGTTAATCACATTTACGGTGATGTTGTGATGTTGTTTGTTTATTCTCCATGAATGCTCTCAAAAGTACACCAAACGTGTGACAGGACCAATGGTTCACCGGGATGAGCGTTAGGCTGAGGCGTTAACACGTTGGCCCCAGTTCCATTCTGGCACACGTCATTTCTGCATGTCTTCCCCTCTCTCCCCCCTGCGTTTCTTCTCTATTCTCTAGCTCCGCCAAACATAAGAAAATGACCAAAAATACTACTCCATGGATGTTATTTCACACAGAAAGAGAGGGTATGCAGGACAGAGGGAGAGACTGTGTGGGAGAGAGAGAGACAGAGAGAGAGAGGGAATTAGAAAGTGAGAGAGAGACGGACAGAGAGAAAGGGGGAGAGAAAGAGAAAAAGGAGAGAGGGAGAGAGGGAGAGAGGGAGGGAGGGAGGGAGAGAGAGAGGGAGAGAGAGAGGAAGGGAGAGAGAGAGAGAGGGAGAGAGGGAGAGAGGGAGGGAGGGAGAGAGAGAGGGAGAGAGGGAGGGAGGGAGAGAGAGAGGGGGAGAGAAAGAGAAAGGGAAGGAGAAAGAGAGAGAGGGGTAAAGAGGGAGAGAGAGAGAGAGAGTATTCCTGTCAGTGTTTCAGTAGCAGACACACGATGGAGCCCAGGCCCACAGAGTCCCGCTGGCGGCCATGCGAGGATGATGGGGGAACAATCGGCGCTGATCAGATCAGAGCACCACTCAGGATGACCTCAGGCCCCCCGCGGGGCGCAACCCTATCACCACAGCCGCTGACTCTGACAGATGATTGCGGCGCTGCACCCACCCCGACACAAAAGCCAAGTCATTGAAGTCGAGAGAGAGAAAAAAATCCCCCTCAGAAAGTTCACAGCTCATGTGATCTTTGCTTTCTCCGACAACCCTCCGCGAAACCTGCAACCCCGTCAACCCCCCTCCCACAAACGTTTTCTTTTTGATCTCCTTTGGAGTACAGGTGAGCATTGTTACAGCAGGCTCCCAGCTATCAGAGTGTTGCCAGCGGAGCTTACGCTGACACAAGAGAGAGCCTGAGCTGCTCCTGCAGCTGAGCTCACCGAGTACAGGATCACATAAAACAAGCCGCTTGGTTCGCAGCCACCTGCTTCTGACACAAGTGTGGGAGCTTTAAGAGAAGAAGATATTGAGCAAAGTCGGAGGACATGGTGCTAGTTCGAAAGGTATTATGTCAGAGGCAAGTCCAAATAGCAGCTCAATCTCAATCGGAACCAGCATTCAACTATAAACTACATTTCCAGTATAGTCAATACAGCTCCAGTCAAGGTCTTAACCAGGACATAGGACTGTATCAGTTTATTTGTCCTATTAACATCCAACTCAAACTCAGACGGTTTTGTTGTTCTTCCAAATATGATGTTCCCTTGCAGACAAGCGGTTTAGCTCTGGGAGCAGGCCAGACCAGGAAGGTCAGTGTGGTCATCTATCCACAGTCATCTCCTAGTCTCATGTACGCCAGAGCGAGGGAGGCTCACATTAGCTCACATGCCAATCCCAATCCCAGAAACGCCAATGAGTTCAAGCATTGCTGACTTCATTCTGTCTGGTGACTAAGTAAAGTAATTACACGTCTACTCTCGCTGTCGTGCTGCTCGTGAATCTCCGAGGCGTGGGGCGGGCCTGTGAGGATGGGTGCTGGGCACTGAGCTGCCGTGGAGGCCGTCCCTGGCAGAGTGACAGCCCACCGGCTGGCCACGCCCCTCCCTCCCGGGAAGCTCAGCGGCACACAGGTTTCGGATACGATGTGGATGTCTGATGATGCCAATTACCCAACCACACGAGGCTTTCATGTGGACGCAGCGTGTTTAGACAGACAACATGCTGTGGCTCTTCCCGTCTCTTTCTATTTTGTTTGCAAAGGATGCGCCTCACTTGGTCTGTAATGGACTGACGAGATGAAAGGGATGTCTTTGGCTAGGTGCTAATGAGAGTCTTACCGATCCTGAGGGGAAAGCCTGTGGGAGAGAGGCGTGTCCTACCCACACACGCGTGTCAGAGGACCTGAATGTGTGTGTGTGTTTTGTGCTGAGCTCTCCCGTTTTGCCTGGCTTCTTCTCGGAAGCCACGAGCAACGTGTCTCAACCGAGCAGGTGAGCATAGACGCAGGGCCTACACTGAGGCAGAATGCCGGGGGAATCCGCTCCAGGGTAGTAGACGGTAGAGCTGAAACTCTGGGGCTTGGCAGGTGCATGCCTGGACAGGAGCGTGGGGCCTCCTGCTGCCTGGGGGTTCCTGCTAGTTGGGGGGTTTCTCAGTTTCCAAACCAACCTGGTGTAAGAGCGCCCGGGCCAGTGGAAAACCACACACATGACACGGAAGGAAAACAAAGGGAAAGCACTGCATGCTCTGCAGATGGGTGGAAATGCAACATCAAACTATCAAGCATTCCACAGAGGAAAACTTGATGTGATGAGAAAATATCTGTCAAAGTGGTTCATGCCACTGGACACCACTGGATGTTGCCTGTTTCGATCCTGCATCGCGGGTTAGAATGTGTTGCAGCTGTTTTTGTGGGAGGTCGACATTGCATAGGTCAACATTTACCTGTCTTAAGGCAGACAGATGAACGTTTTCTCTGTGACAGGTTCTCAAGTCAGAGGCACAGAAAACACTAGGTGACCCTCTGAACCAGCTAATGCATGACATCTGACCTCACTACCTGTTAGGGCAAATTTGAAGTTCACGACCAGGCCTCGTCTCCAGAATTGAGTGCCTCTCTGCTCATGAAGTCAACTGTCTGTCATCCATTTGGTAAACTAGGCAACCAATAGCCTATAGTTTGGTCAGCACTTCCATTCGAAATCCCCAGACTGCCGTATCACAACCAACAAATCACCTCTTAAATACCCTCTGCCCCTGGCAAATTATACAAGTATGTTGGATCGTTTTCAAATTAGGCAGGAAGCCTACATAATTCTAACAATTTGATGCAATGACGAACCACAGCAACACCAGTAGATACATTTTTACAGTTTTTTGTCATTTTCATGCACCATCAAGGTGTAGTCCAGTAGGAGTACACAACAGTGTGACAGGTGAAACCCTTTCTTACACCTGTTACAGCCCTGTAGGTCGACTGTACTACACCACAAAACACCTTGTTTGTGCATCAGTAGAGTTAGGGCTGTGGTGGGATTTTACTGCCCTTCAGTTCGTTCCTTTGAATGTTGTATTCCTAAAAGGTATTTTAAACAAAAACAATGTAACCAATAGCAATCAGTGTTTGCCAACGACACTAGTATATGACCAAAATGAGGAGAGAGAGAGAGAGAGAGAGAGAGAGAGAGAGGGAGAGGGAGAGGGAGAGGGAGAGGGAGAGGGAGAGGGAGAGGGAGAGGGAGAGGGAGAGAGAGACAGAGAGAGAGAGAGAGACAGAGAGAGAGAGAGAGAGACAGAGAGAGAGGGAGAGAGACGGAGAGAGGGAGAGAGAGACAGAGAGAGAGAGACAGAGAGAGAGAGACAGAGAGAGAGAGAGAGGATTAGGGGGAGAACCAACCTGTCACAATCCATTCCTCTGTGCATTATTCCTCAGGCAGAGATCTAAGCATCATGGAAAGTGAGTTGGTGTGTCTGAGGCAGGAGGGTGTTGCTACTTGCACTCAAAGGCCCAAATCCAAGCATGCCTTGCATTTGCTGAGCACACGTCTTAATGTAGTGCCCACTTGGCGCTCAGTACAGGTTAAATTATGTTGCTGTAACCTCAGTCCATTAATCTTGCTTTAAATGTTGTGTAGACCAGGCCTAGAAACACCCACACACTAAAATACACACACAAGCACACACTCACACAGACAGACACACACACACACACACACATAGTGGCTTGTAGCTTCTTCTGCACGCAACGTATTTTTGCTATTGCATGACAGAATTTACATATTACAATACATAACTCTTATGTAACTTCTCATCAACTCCAATCATGCTTACTTGTTCAGGCCTACGCCATTTGAAACAAAGCGTAACGCATGAGTTATCGCCAACTGATGTGACTCAGCGAGAGTAAAGAACCACAGCTGAAAGATTTGGGTCTCGACCAAACATTTGTATAGTAAAGGATGGGTTTGTTTGATACCAGCAATTCTTTTGCAAGTGGAAACAAGTTATTGCTTCTTACTTAATCAAATCAAATAGTCAGTTGTGTGTCGGATTGTCTCAAGTGCATTTCATTATTGCATTAATCAGAAATTAGGTTTAACTCCAGACTAATACAATTTCTACTTAAATAACTGACCCCATACATTCTGTTTGATCAACTTTGGTCTATTTATTTATGTTGATATCACAGTTTTCCTTGTTGAATTAGCCTTGGAGGCAATGTTACAAATGAGACACCGTGCACTTGTGCACCAAAACATTGCTGTCGGAATCCCAATTTTAATTCCCCAACAGAATCCACAGGGAGACAAAGGCCCTGGAAGGAGAGTAAAGTGGGCCACAGAAAGTTGCCGGCTTTGCCTCAGGATGGGCCTTTTCCTTGCGGAGGCTGGAATGTGCAGCTCCTGTGTGTGTTGTTGTCTTCTGTTTTTCTCTGGCACACTTTTGATTTGTAGTCCAACAGCTCTGGGCTGATCAGATAAAAAATGACAGGACCCCTGAAAAATGTTCCAACCTGTTTCTTGCTTTCTTCCTTGCCTCACTCCCTCCCTTCTGCTCTCCCTCCTCAGACAGGCTTGCGGAGCTGGGACAGGGAGCTCCTGAAGTCAGTAGGGAGGAGTATCAAGCGGTGTAAACTTGTGAACCTACCTGTCAGGAAGTTAGCAGTGAGTGAGTGAAGGCCGTGCCGCTGCACAGTGCACCGGGGAACAAAGCTCCCTAACTGACTGACTGACTGACTGAGGGGATGCGGACAACACCTTCTCAGGCAGAGTGGAGGTGCGCTCCATGTGACTGTACGAAGGGCAGTCACTGCAGTCGAGTTCTCTTGAAAAGTCTGGGTTTTGAAGACAAGTTTGGATAGACTGGCTGAATGAAAAACTGAAACTCAAACACAGCATTGTGCACGCTCTGTGCCATTGAGAATTGTCCTGGCAAGCTTAAAGCTAAAATCAACACCAAAATTCTTCTTTCCCCTATTTGGTGCCATGTTTTTATATGTTTAGCATAATAATAATTCATGTTAGTACCCCTGACATTTACGTTTGCATAGCCCTTCATCATGCTGTTCTGTGATGATGTATCATAACCAGCGGTAGACCTGTGCACAGTGTCACAATGACAGCTATGGGACATTTGTAGCAAGTATGATGAATGCGTGTTAATAATTTTGTGCCATAGTCACTATGTATATACTGTATGTACAAATTATTTAAATAACAAGGTTACTATGACTATTCTGTAAATACTGCCTACATTCCAAAACCTTTTGAGATTGTCATTCTCTCTTTCACTCTACCTTCCTCTCTCTCCTTCCCCCATTTCAAACGATGACCTGAGCAGTAACCTGGGGGGAGTTTACCTGTAATCAGGGTGCACAGGTGTGACCAATACTTCATAGTCACTAGGTTGGGAAAGAATTGCCCCCTGTCTTCTAAAGAGGTCACAGGGTCCTCTTAATGTGCTGTTCATTAGGAGCAAGTTACAGGAGGTCGCTATTCCGGACAATTATTACGGTTAGACAAGTGTAATAAAGACTTCCAGTATTAGTTTGTGTGTGTGTTTGTCTGTGTGCGTAACCCTCAATGACCTCGTTGCCCTCGGGCACTTGAGCTTGTTTTCTTTTGAGGAACTGCCCTGACCTGTGTTTTAGTACAGGTAATAAGTGTGCACAGTGAGGCTTTGTCATTTCCTACACCGCTTTGAACTACCAAAACAGTGCCACTCTCTTTTGAACAGCTCACCTACCTTGTGTTTGAGCAGGGTGACATCATGCCGGTGACTTGTTTTCTGAATGCTGCAGTTAGAGCATCGTAATGTCGTATTGCGTAGGATGATGCTGGCTGGAGTAATGCCTCTAGTTAACTACTGTTGTGAGATGAAACACAAACCGCTCTCTTGAAAGCTCAAACAGCTGGATTTCAAATAAGTAATCCTTTCTACCTGTTACCAGTTTGCTCACTCTCCTGTATGGATGTTAGCCGTACTCCTGGTTAAAGCTTTATCTTACATTGAGCAGACCTCTAGGGCAGTCTGTCCCCTCATACATTTCTCAGGGGCTTTGTAATGTCTTTGACCCCCAGTTGTATGGCAGCCGTTGCCATTGATATGGAACCCTACAGGTTCTTAAGAATAACATTCTTTTAGGGCTTTCCCTTTCTATTCTCTCTCTCCCTTTGCACTGTTCAGTATAATGCTTGAACATCCTTGATCTTTTCACACAGGATCGCAGATGGAGGATTTTCTCGCAGTACGAATCATTAGATTGATCCTTTTGCCAAAGGTGGGGGTGTAGGAGGGGGTGTCACAGCCAGATAATGACATTCCTGAGACCTGGAGATGGAACCTTGAGCCCCATTTAGAGCCACTGGTGTTGGACAGGGTTGGGATGGCCTGGGAGGGTTTGTCTGGGTCGACACAACCTAGGTGTTGATGGCCTGGGAAGACATTACCTAGGTCGAGATGACCTGGATAGAGATGATGTTGGTGATGATGGCCTGGGTAGAGATGGCCTGGATAGAGATAGCCTGGGTAGAGATTATGTGGGTAGAGATGATGTGGATAGAGATGCATGGGTAGAGATGATGTGGGTAGAGATGGCCTGGATAGAGATGATGTGGGTAGAGATGGCCTGGATAGAGATGATGTGGGTAGAGATGGCCTGGATAGAGATGATGTGGGTAGAGATGGTCTGGATAGAGATGATGTGGGTAGAGATGGCCTGGATAGAGATAGCCTGGGTAGAGATGATGTGGGTAGAGATAGCCTGGGTAGAGATGATGTGGGTAGAGATGGCCTGGATAGAGATAGCATGGGTAGAAATGATGTGGATAGAGATACATGGGTAGAGATTGTCATGGTAGGGTTGACCTGGGTAGGGATGACCTGGGTAGGGATGACCAAGGTAGAGATAGGGATTCAGTAACCTGAGAGGGTTGGCCAGGGCTGGGATATCCAGGATAGGATTCTGTCAAGACGACTTGCATAAGTAGGGACCCATCTGGATTATACAATGCAGCACTGGAAAGTTATAGTACACCTGATTTAGTCTGTTAGATGAATTGTGTGGTCAGAATAATAAGCAAACCCTTGAAAAAGCCGTAATGCTTAGAATAAAGTGGAATCCACTTAAAAATAATCTGAAATATCAGTTATACATTTCTGGCTTTGTTTACATAAAAGTGCATTTTTTTATAACTGCTTTCTCTCTGACCTTTCTTATCTCTCTTCCTGCTATATTTCTAGGGGGTTGCTCAATACTCTTTAGCAACAAAATGGGTCTCACTGTCTATAATTAACGTCACTATTATCTAACAGTTTAGACAATTAAAATGCAAAGTAATGGGAACATAATGTAACACAGGTATCAAGCTGAAAAAGAAAAGAAAAACTGAGCTGCACTGTTGGTTCAGATGGCAGAGCAGTTAGGGAATCGGGCTATTAATCAGAAAGTTGCCAGTTCGATTCCCGGCTGTGCCAAATGACTTACTGTACTTGCGCAAGGCACTTCACCCTACTTGCCTCGGGGAATGTCCCTGTACTTACTGTAAGTCGCTCCGGAGCGTCTGCTAATTGACTAAATGTAAACGTAGTTCATTTACAAAAGTTACAAGTCCTCTTTTTTGTTTCTCCCCGGCACTAAAGCGGTGGCGTAGAAGTGGATAATAGATTTGTAGCTGGTTCTGAGGTGATACATAATGGAACTAAACCACGAATATTTGACGCTCCACAATCAGTGTTTGAGGAGATTTGAGAGGGATAATTCCTTGATGATGTCGAGTGTCAGCATTCACTCATCATGTCCACTGTTTATAATATGAATATAAACAGAGATAGTAAGGCCGGATGACAGGATGGGTTTAGCTGTTTCATTTAGGGATTATCTGAGCATAGAACTTCGACTATAATATGTGGGGAGTTTATCCTGAAATAGTTAATGATATGTCACATACCTTTTCGTTGCTATACAAATAATATTTGCATGGGAACAAACTTACAGGAGCTGCATGGAATTCAGACACATGACATCTTATTAATCACAACATTCAAACTCAATCTAATTTGGAAAACGCTGTCTAGATAGTGTGATAACTGTATTGAACTCTGATCAAATACCCGGTTGTAAAACGTACTGTATGAACAGTCTGTGCCGGAAGAAAATTTTGTATGTCCAGTGACAGATATTTTTAAACAGATATGCACTAAAAGCCACACATTTAAACAGTCTCACACACTGCCAAACCCTTTGTCAGATCACTACACTGAGACCTCATGGAACCTGTGGTTAATGTTAGGCCTGCAGTATGTTCTGGTGTGACATCTCTCCAAATACTTCATATCCTTTTTTTTCTGACATATAAAACTCTTCTTTCACCAAACATTCTTGCATTTTATTAAAGGGGAGGGGTTCTGTTTTACTATGGGTCTGCACTCCAAACCACCTCATTAGCCAGCTATGCCTCTCTGGTACCTCTGCTTCCATGCAAATACAAAGTTATTTATGCTCTGTTTTGTTTTCGACACCCATCTTGTGATGCTGTGACTCCCAGGCATGGAGCCATCAAAAGTCATTCTTCTCCCCCCTCCCTTCCCCTCCTTGTCTAGAGAATTTATGACCAAGTCCTCGCCCCTGAGACAGAAGCTGAGAGGAGCCTAGGTAGGCTGAAACTCAGCACCGTTGCGTTGACGCACCTTGTACCCATCTTGTTTTGTCCCTCTTCGATGGGATGTACACCGCGGGTGACGACAGTGACAGTCCTCAGTGACAGTGTTTCTCACGGCTGCGCAGTCACCTGAAGCTACGCGCAGGCTTTTCATCTTTGTAGCCCGGTCCCCCTCACCCCCACCCAGTACCATCTACTCTTAAAACATGTTACCCAAATCAAAGGTGCTGACATTATTAAGGCTTGAACATTACACCAGTAACATGAAAGCTTTTTTCAATAAAACAGCTGCAGGTAATTCAGACAAGAGAATCCTGGGCTCTTTGTCACTGGTGCTTCTCAACCTGTGAGTGGGTGTAAAGTCCTCATGCCATTAACACTTCAGCCCTGTGGCCTGTGCGTTTGGCAGCTCCTTACTCTGTAAATGAAACCAGAAGATGCTGGCGGTTTGGACTGGACCGCTGTGGGACCACATGCTAACCCGGCTACCAAAAGTGCTGTAGCTCTGACAAGGATTGTGTCAGGAGCCAAATAAGCTTTGTCATATGCCTACACAAATATATCCAAAACAAAAGCTTTACATTACAAAAGACTGAGGCCTATGAGGTCAGCTGCATGTACAGTAGCTGAATTTGTAATGAGAGGAACCAATGAATTCCAGTTATCTCTGCCAAACGGGATGTTGGATATTCCAACAAAGACACAAAAATTAAACCCCTCTAGACTTAGCCCCCATGTCCTCTGACATTGCTATCAACACTCCTGGAGAATCCAAAATTAAAGCAATACATTTAGTGGCAAAATTAGCTGTTATTTATAGTCAGCAAATAGTATCAGGAAAATTGGTACGAAACATATGACATGAATGATGTGTAAAGAATTTAGTGTTCGATTTTTAAAATACATTTTGAACCGGCTTTATTAGTTGTAAATAATTTAGTATCTGATGCGTTGTCTCCGTTCCAATTTTATTGAAAACACCCACTTAACAATGATGAGTTACATAGCATGATAAGGAGTCGGTAGCATGAATGTAGAATTTAAAAACGCAAAAGCAAAGCAGACAATAATGACGCAGACTTGAAGGTCCTGGTCATACTACTCTCAAGGCAAATTTCTAATCGTGGAGGTTTATTTCAGTAAAGGAGAACATATATTGACTAGAGGAATCGGGCCTTAGGATTTGGGATTTTGTTTAGCTTTTGGGAGGAAAGTCAGTGTTGTCAATGTGCTTAAGAAATTTAGAGATTTTATTCCCACTAAATGATATCCGAATTTCTCTACTACTAAAAAGCATTAAAATCAGTTTATAAGAA
The DNA here is from genome assembly GCF_021917145.1 of Hypomesus transpacificus. Classification (NCBI taxonomy): domain Eukaryota; kingdom Metazoa; phylum Chordata; class Actinopteri; order Osmeriformes; family Osmeridae; genus Hypomesus; species Hypomesus transpacificus. The sequence continues at coordinate 9,245,789 of NC_061072.1, read as the reverse complement.
CTACTCTACCCAATAACCTACACCAATAATTGAGACCAACAATTGTGTACGTATGCTTTCTGTGCCCACAAAAAAAAAGATCTTCTCATTAAATAAGTTAAAGGCCACACACGGAAATAAACCACCTTAGCATCACAATAATTTTGTGTGAGATATATAGACTAGAGTATGGAGGGGAAGAAAATGGCCAGCCTTTTCCGTTCCACCAGTATTTGAGGTTAAGATTCATTGGACTGGGCCGAAAAACATTTTTCCACACAGTCAACTGAAAGTGCAGTGTATTCTTCCCTCTAAAAATGATTGACCAAAATATCTCCATGCTTGCAGCTCTAGGATTTGATGCTGAAACTGTAAATTGTACTCACCACCAGATGGGATACCCTCCAAGTACCCGTGAGCTGGATAACCACACACACATCATAAATCCAATCAGGTACAAATCCATGAGGTATGCCTAGTATTGATAAAAGTACAAATGGATCAATTCCTAGAATTTCCAATGGGGAATGATGCAGAGTTCCTGGAAGACAAGCTGTTGAGAAAGCTTGATTATTGGAGGAGAAAATTGTAAATGAAAATGAAAAAAAAAAACTTCCTCCTGTTTTCCCTCTTCTTTGAACCGGGCCAGGAAAGTGTGTCTGTCTCCTAGTAGTTAAGAGAGTAAACTGTCTCTCTCACACACACACACGCACACACGCTCCTACCCGTCCTCTCCTTCCCTCCCTCTGTCTGAGGTTCTTCCCTAAGGTAGATATCTTTTTCTCTCTCTACTTTTTTTTCTCCCTCAGGATGCCTCATCTACAGGCCCAATATTAAAGGGGGGGAGCAACAAAAAAAAAAGACAAGCGAGGTTTGGAGATGTCAGCTGGCAAGCCAATCACAGACGATGGCCTTAGGTTACGAAAAAAATTATTCTTCGTTCCCATCTGTCAATCACACACCACCCCCTGGTCATGTGGAAAAGAAAGAAAGGAGAGGGAAGGAGGGAGGGAAAATGAGAGGGAGATGTTGGGAAGGACAGAGGGGAAAAAGGTAGAGTTCTTATTCAGTCTATTTCATCTTTGATCATTCCAAGCAAGCGCTTCCCAGTGTCTCAGGATGGGAGCAGGGACGAAGCCCCCCCGGAGGAGGCTCCAGGATTGGAGGGCACACATGGGGGAGAGAACGCGTTGACTCCATTTTAGGGGTTGTGCCCTGACTAATTGATCCGGATATATGTGCCTACAGTGCTTACACACACCCTTTCTCTTTCATCCAACCAGGAGGAGACATTTACAGTGAAGTTTCTAAATTGTTGTTCTCCCGCCCCCAAATAGCAGACATAAAAGAGAGGGCGTAATAAAACCATAAAATGTGGTAGCCAGGTCAGGCAGACAGGGTTATATGCTCTTGTGGCCCAAAGGCGATACATTTAACACCAATAGCATTGTCATTCTGATGGGCTAAGGGACGTGCGACACTGAAACAGAGGGAGGGGGAGAGAGGGAGAGAGGGGAACGGGAGGAACATCAGTCGAGGACACTAGCTGGCCCCTAGAAATGAGTGTAAAATTACTCTGAAGTGCTAGGATCATTCAGGTGCAGGGAAACTGATTTGGGCAAAAGCAAACAAGATAACTGACAGAGATCAAACACAGTCTAACTGATATGAAGTGTCAGATAAAAGCTTTGTTTCCTCTGCAGTCAGTGTCCCATAAAATTCACAACAAAAAAGCAGAAAAAAGGTTTAAAATAAATTGACCCCAAAAAAAGGGACAGCAACACATGCTTTCTACCATAATGTGCAGTTCTTTGATTGGAACATGGGGCAAATGGTCATATTTAGGGAGTGTTCTGACAATTCAACTTTGTTTTGTCCAATAAATCTCAAAGACATCCCTACTGGCCAGCTCATTGGGGTTTTGCTGGTGGATTGCATCATAGAGATTGATGTCTTATGTTCTTAGTGGTTCTTCTACCATGTCATTATGGTACTCATTATGGTACTCTGCCTTTAGGTGGCTACAGACAAAGTAGTAATATGATGCATCGTTTTAATATGCATACATACATAAATTAGAGAGAACAGAAAGCCGTTGACTGAATTACATCATCTGAATCCGATTAATCACATTTCGCACTGAATCAAACGAATGTTAGCTTACTGTTTCGTAAGCTTAACTAATATTGATTTTTCAGCTTTCTTACAGTGAAACAGGTACCTCCAATTGACTAATGTTGTTACTTCCCACTTGCAAGATTCATTAGAAAACCATATAAATGATAAGGCCTCTGATTCCAATCTTATCTAAATATGAAGCACTAACTACTTGATACTCCAGTGGTCAAAACTGGATTTGGGACTCAGTCAGATATAGTCTGTTCACTGCTGTGCTTTTAAAGATACCTTATTGGTTTGTGTAGAGACAACTGTTGTGTTGCTTGGGGGCGGTGGTCTATCACCAAGGGCCTCCGGAGCAGGGGAAGCCATGGTGTTATGGGGCTGAAAGGTTGCACAGCAGGGGCTGGGAGTGTGCACGGTGCTGGGGAGAGTTGAGGACCCTACCACACGGAGAGAGCTTGCGGACCACGGTTCAATTGTGAAGTAATATATGGGATATACGAGTGTGTTATGTTTTCTTGAGTGAAGAGTTGAGAACGAAGTACTGTATGTGAAGAACACTTCTTACAGGCACTGTCTCTCTCTCTCTCTCTGTCTCTTTCTCCTTCCCTCCCTCCATGTGCTGTGTGAAACAATGAGTTCATTCTTTGAACAGAGATCCCTAATGAATTATTCTCAGCCTTGTTTCCATTAGTACCAGCTACAGACTTATACCTGCTGAGATACAGACCCACACCTACACATATAGATATGACCAAAGGCCAGAACATTCCACCCCGCTGTCCAGACATCACCGGCAGTTTCTCCCCTCTGTGTTATAACCCCAAAACAAAGAGTTCATGTTCCTTGACTACCAGGCTGTGACTGAGCATAATATCATCCGGCTTGAGAGGCAACGTAAATCTGATCCTTGGATGGTGACAGGGATAGATAGACGACAACATCCATGTGAAATGTGTGCGAGAGGCCTGTCAGATGCCTCTCCCTGCTTCCAGTCAAGATGCTCCCAACAAGGCAGGTCTGTTTCCCATCACAGATACTGTCGCACGATGTGACCCTTTGTCAGAAATGTGCCGAGCTCAGCGTTTGGAACTCTGGAGCAGCGAGAGTCTGTTTGCAGAACCAGGGATGGAGGCGGGGGGAATTGTGACAGCTCCGTAATTTAGGAACGCAGGCGATGGAATGGTCTGTGGTTTGCATCTCCACAACATTGAAACCACGTTCCCAGGTCAGGGCCACAGCTTGAGGAATTGTCTGGAAACGTGAATGATTGGTATCTAGGTTCTAGAACATTCTAACTGGATCCTGAACGGTGACTCAGAAGGCTGGGAGGTTTCAGACAGTTCTTCACAAACGTTTGTGTGAAGTCGTACGGATCACTCTTGTGAAACATGCCTTCCAGTGAGGTTCCCACCAGCCTGAGAGGACTGGGTGGGGATCGTACCATACATACAGAAAATAAGCCTTGAGAATGCCAAAAGGTCCAAACAGCCACCTGTCAATGGCATTCTTTAATGGTCCCCAAAACACAACTACAAAAATGTGTACTGTAATACCCTGAGGATGACCCTAGCAGACTTTAGCAGAACCAAACTGGTAGCCCATCGTTTACATTCCCCAGTGATAATCACAGGACTTCACTGTTAACATTCTGGTGGTGGCATCTGAAGATCTTTCTAAATGTCGTCTCATAATTGTCTGTTAGATCAGGTCCTGTATGGACAAACAGTGACATTTAGAATGTATCCCAACAATCACTGAATTTCTAAATGTTGTGTTCTAGTGGTACGTGAACCAGACAGTGGTATGCTGTGGAACGCCTTTGGATAGTTTCCTATCTTTAAGGTAACCGCCAGAGCTCAAAGGAACTTATTTTTGTGATGTTCCTCAGTTAATGGTCCTCCAATTACCTCACTATAATTTTTGCTGTGACCATAATAAACCCTATTGTGAATGTTCTCTGAAGTCTCAAAATAAACGTATTACTAACTTGGTGTTCTGAGGATGTGTTCAGGCCTGCACAACAGAGGTAACCTGTGGGCCATATCACCTTGGTTTGTTGGGTCATAACGACGACTAAAACTATAGCATCTCTTTCAGGAGTTCCATTTGTTGTGCGTGTGCGAGAGAGACAGAGAGAGATCGAGAGAGCGAGAGAGCGAGAGAGCGAGAGAGCGAGAGCGAGAGAGAGAGAGAGAGAGAGAGAGAGAGAGAGAGAGAGAGAGAGAGAGAGAGAGAGAGAGAGAGAGAGAGAGAGACAGACAGACAGACAGACAGACAGACAGACAGACAGACAGACAGACAGACAGACAGACAGACAGACAGACAGACAGACAGACAGACAGACAGACAGAGAGACAGAGAGAGAGAGAGAGAGAGAGAAGGAGAGCGATAATGAATGTATGTGTTTCTATGAGGGAGAGCAGGCCGTGTGTTTGGAGCAGAATGTGTACAGGAGGGGGGGCCACACAGAAGACCCCTGCTGTGTTGGTTTCTACGGTGACCCGACAGAGGCAGGAACCAGGTCTGGCTCTTTCTCAGGCCTGATCAGCGTATTACCACAAAAGAGGACATGTGTTCAGTCCCTAGCCTCCCCGCCCCTCCCACCCAATCCGACCAGCGTGGCCGGACACAGGCAGCCAATAAAACCAGGATTAGGAGGGCGTCTACGCACACACTGGGCTGTAGCGAAAGAGTTTCTGAACACGCCCAATCCCACCCCTCCCCTCGCACACTTCTTTTCTTTCATTACTTCTTTCTGTCTCTTTCCATCACTCTCTCTTTGTTTATTTCATCCGCACCCATCTTCTCTCCTTCCTCTGCCTCTTTCTTCCAGACCCTTTTGCCCTCTAAGCTCTTGACACAATGGGGTTTCCAGAAATTACTCATTTTGCCGAGGCAGTTCACCATATTTTCAATGGCCTGCCCGCCTCCCCTTCTCATACTTGCCTTGTTCTGTGTCTTGCCCCTGTTATGATAATGAAATGTGCTCCATCACAATGACAATGCTCTGTGTAGTGTGTGTGTGTGTGTGTGTGTGCATCTCTGTGTGTGTTTGTGTGTGTGTGTGTGTGTGTGTGTACATCAAGCCTTTATAGCCTTCATACTGGTTATACTATAGTGTTTTGCGACTGCTTGTTTGCATTGCTAGATTCATTCCAAAAACAATGACATGTCTAGTCTCAAATGCGTCCCATCTGCTAAGGAAACGCATAATGTGTACTGCTACATTAACACTGGTGGGAATGCTGCCAGTCCAGGGCTCTGGGCGGCTGTGAGACTGCTGCCTCATCCCACTGCTGCCTCATCCCACCCCTGCCTCATCCCACTGCTGCCTCATCCCACTGCTGCCCCATCCCACCGCTGCCTCATCCCACTGCTGCCTCATCCCACTGCTGCCTCATCCCACTGCTGCCTCATCCCACTGCTGCCTCATCCCACTGCTGCCCCATCCCACCGCTGCCTCATCCCACTGCTGCCTCATCCCACCCCTGCCTCATCCTACTGCTGCCTCATCCCACTGCTGCCCCATCCCACCGCTGCCTCATCCCACTGCTGCCTCATCCTACTGCTGCCTCATCCCACCGCTGCCTCATCCCACTGCTGCCTCATCCCACTGCTGCCTCATCCCACCGCTGCCTCATCCCACTGCTGCCTCATCCCACTGCTGCCTCATCCCACCGCTGCCTCATCCCACCGCTGCCTCATCCCACTGCTGCCTCATCCCACTGCTGCCTCATCCCACCCCTGCCTCATCCTACTGCTGCCTCATCCCACCCCTGCCTCATCCCACCCCTGCCTCATCCTACTGCTGCCTCATCCCACTGCTGCCTCATCCCACCCCTGCCTCATCCTACTGCTGCCTCATCCCACTGCTGCCTCATCCCACCGCTGCCTCATCCCACTGCTGCCTCATCCCACTGCTGCCCCATCCCACCGCTGCCTCATCCCACTGCTGCCTCATCCCACTGCTGCCTCATCCCACCCCTGCCTCATCCCACTGCTGCCTCATCCCACTGCTGCCTCATCCCACCCCTGCCTCATCCTACTGCTGCCTCATCCCACTGCTGCCTCATCCCACCCCTGCCTCATCCTACTGCTGCCTCATCCCACTGCTGCCTCATCCCACCGCTGCCTCATCCCACCCCTGCCTCATCCCACCGCTGCCTCATCCTACTGCTGCCTCATCCTACTGCTGCCTCATCCTACTGCTGCCTCATCCCACTGCTGCCTCATCCCACTGCTGCCTCATCCCACTGCTGCCTCATCCCACTGCTGCCTCATCCCACTGCTGCCTCATCCCACCCCTGCCTCATCCTACTGCTGCCTCATCCCACTGCTGCCTCATCCCACTGCTGCCTCATCCCACCGCTGCCTCATCCCACTGCTGCCTCATCCCACTGCTGCCTCATCCCACCCCTGCCTCATCCTACTGCTGCCTCATCCCACCGCTGCCTCATCCTACTGCTGCCTCATCCCACCGCTGCCTCATCCTATTGCTGCCTCATCCCACTGCTGCCTCATCCCACCGCTGCCTCATCCCACCGCTGCCTCATCCTACTGCTGCCTCATCCCACTGCTGCCTCATCCCACCGCTGCCTCATCCTACTGCTGCCTCATCCCACCGCTGCCTCATCCCACCGCTCCAGCCCGTCTCACTAACGTGTCCTGGAAATGGGAGGGTTTGGATAATATCGTCTCCTTTGTCAGGACTTTGTAAGCTGGGGACAAAGAGGACAAGAACTCCCCCAAACAAACCTTTTTCATTAGAGCAGCAAACACTTCATCCTTCAGCTATGTAGGGTCCTACTGGTGTGTGACTGCCGACCACTGTCCCACAGGGAAGAGCCCAAACCCTCGGCTGGCTTCAGCCGGACACTGAGCCGGCCTAATTAAAGGGCACTTAAGCCCCACAATGAGCGTTGGTGCAGGTCTGTGGGGGTGGAGGTCGCTGAGTGGAGGGGCAGTATTCATGGCACTCGTAAATAAGGAGGGTCCAGGACAGAGGGAGAGAGAGAGAGACAGAGAGAGAGAGAGAGAGAGAGAGAGAGAGAGAGAGAGAGAGAGAGAGGAGGAGAGGGTTATGTGCCAGAGACTTTGTTCACACAAGATGAAGAGTCAACAGCCTCCCCCTCAGCCTCCCCCCAGCCTCCCCCTCAGCCTCACCCCAGCCACCCCCTCAGCCTCACCCCAGCCCCCCCCTCAGCCTCCCCCCCAGCCTTTCCCAACATCCCCCCCAGCCCCCCCCTCAGCCTTTCCCCCAGCCTCCCCCTCAGCGACCCCCCCAGCCTCCCCCTCAGCCACCTCCTCAGCCTCCCTCCCAGCCTCCCCCTCAGCCACCCCCCCTAATAACCAGCTACTTCGGAGGGCCCTGCTAACACAATGCCATCCCACTCCCCTCCTCTCGCTCTCAATCACCGTTGGGACAATAAGGGAGCCCCTCAATGCCCCCTCGACTCCCTCCCCCCCCTCGCCCAATCCCCCAGTCCCCCCAAAACAGACACTTCTTTTATTGAAATTCTTTGGTGTTCTAATCCCCAGCTTCCTCCAGGGGCAATAATGGACTCCCTGAGACAGCCTCTTCCAGCCAGGCCATCACTCGCCTCAGCCTGCCGGGGTCAGCGGTGGTGCCGCTCTGGTCAGAGGCACAGACGCTCTGGTCAGTGGCACAGACGGTCTAGTCAGAGGCACAGACGCTCTGGTCAGAGGCACAGACGCTCTGGTCAGTGGCACAGACGGTCTAGTCAGAGGCACAGACGGTCTGGTCAGAGGCACAGACGGTCTGGTCAGAGGCACAGACGCTCTGGTCAGAGGCACAGACGGTCTGGTCAGAGGCACAGACACTCTGGTCAGAGACACAGACGCTCTGGTTAGAGGCACAGACGCTCTGGTCAGAGGCACAGACGGTCTGGTCAGTAGCACAGACGGTCTGGTCAGAGCCACAGACGGTCTGGTCAGAGACACAGACGGTCTGGTCAGAGGCACAGACGGTCTGGTCAGAGGCACAGACGCTCTGGTCAGAGGCACAGACGGTCTGGTCAGCAGTACAGACGCTCTGGTCAGAGGCACAGACGCTCTGGTCAGAGGCACAGACGCTCTGGTCAGAGGCACAGACGGTCTGGTCAGAGGCACAGACGCTCTGGTCAATTGAAACTCAATTGAAACTTCAAACTGCACGTATGTTTGTTTGTTACTTCAAACCCTACCTAACCCCATGTAAACCAATATCCCTTGTATGTGGTTTAAGGTTACAAACAATAGTGAAATACTGAATCGGTAATTCCCCTGGATATTGTGATGTGTCCTGTGATGTGAGTGTTGATCATTGGAAAGTCTTGTTTTTGTACCATGGATGGGAATGAATCAGAGGACAATGTATTGTAACTACAGTATCTAAACCTTTGACACAAATGTAGCCTTACCAAGTGGCTGTCATTGCAGGTGTACATTAATACTGTCTGCAGATTCCCTGAGGGTTAGGACCAGTAGGGTTATGTGTATAGGGTGACATCTACTGGTTACACAGGGTTCTCAACACTAACTCTATGGAAGAGACTGGATCGTGTCATTTCAGTATGACAGCAGTATTGTATAACATAACATTTGCTATCTTGACCCTTACCTCATTCTTACGTCTATGAATCATACTAGTGTACTATACAGTAAGTACCATAACTTTAATAATTAAAGGTACAATAGGTAAGGTTTTTTCAGTAATGTGGAGCCGCGACTCCTCCAATCACTGATCGTCTGCAGTCATTTGGCATTTGGCAGTGTGGGACACAACATCATTTTTCCTTGAATGTTTAATAGTGCAATCTATTGCTAAGGAACAAGAGGCTCATGTGACAAAATGCCCCAAAGCAAGAGAAAAACAATGGTGCGAGAGCAGAGTAAAAGCTTGAAAAGTATGGTGTCATTAAAAGCTTTTATTACAGCACGAGTCCTATTAACAGAATCATGTTACGTTTGAAAGATAGAAGCAAGGGGCCTTAGGTCATTACAGCAACTGTGTTGAAATGTAGAATATCAACAACAATGTGATAATAGTAAGAGAAGTATGCAAGATATTGAAGCTTCAGTTCTATCACTGTCATAGACAGAGAAGGGAACTTGAGTAGATTTTTCTGGTATCAGTACTTTACTTTTCACTATTTATTTTTCGGACAACTTTTTACTTTCACTCCTTAATTTTTTTACACTAATATCTGTACTTTCTACTTCTTACACTTTAAAACCAGGCTCGTTAGTTTTAAACTTTATTTGGTGGCATGTTCATGGTCAATGGAGCAAGGCAGAAGGCAACTAGAAGAATGGCTAATGCGCTGGATGAGGCAGTTAGCTATTTCGACATAACTGAGAGTAGAGACATTCCTGATCACCCATGGTCATGTGTGAGGGAGATGTTTGAAATTGTTGGTGTCAAAAAGGATTCCTGGTGAATGCACTACTGTCTATATATAGTGTATTTTGTATTAATGTATTAATATCATGTGAGGTCCAGTTACCAGCGCAACACTAAAACATGTTGTAGTAATGGCAACTTTTTACAAGGGTATATGCCATATTTTTGTACTTTAACTTGAGTGAAAAAATGTGTAGTCAGCACTTAAACTTTTACCCGAGTCTTTTTAAACAGTATCTGTACAGGGTATCTGTACTTCTACTTGAGTGAAGAATGTGTTCTTTTGCCATCTCTGCACTGTTGTTACACTGTTATCACACTGAGGTCACACTGTTATTGTGTTATTACACTGTGATTACACTGTTCTTACATTGTTATTATGTTGTTATTACACTGTTGTAATAATTAATATTATGATATGGACATATTCTTCCAAGTTAATACTGTAATGGAGATATCATCCCATTAATTCATCTCTATGAGTTTGTTTCAGAAATATTCACTTTGAGAATGCTGTCGTAACTATGACTTATGTAGTGGTGTGCATAATTGTTTAAAGATTAAATCATTTTATTGTATCCTACTGTCTACCCACAGTAGGCACTTTCGCCCATTGGTTGGATTCAGTATTACACACTGAGGTATTTAGTTTTGTTTCAAGAGCCAGCTATGATCTCAGAGCACATTGTTTTGTACTGTCATGGGGGGATAGATCTAGGTTTACACTGCTAACACTGCTGTAGCACCCAAGGCTACTACCATGAGAGAATGGCTTGTCAGATGGCCAAAGCTGTTAAATACCACTCACCACAGTGGTACCCCGAGTCTGTGGGTGTCAGGTAACCGTGGAGATGTATGAAACTGAGCTGGCCCTCTCTGCCTGAAGGAAGAGACGGCCCTGAATTTGTGTTTGGACTTATCATGTGATCTAGAACATGACACTCTTGATGTTCTTTGATTTTGAATCTTCAGAATCAACCTTGTCAGTCATCTTCGCAGCCGAGAGCAGAAGCTTCACTTTCCCTTGGCCCGGAGGAAGGGCCTCCTTTTGTGAAATAACATCAAATGATCGGAGTGTGATGTCACACCTCTCTGGAGCAAAGTAGGTCACGAAGTTGTTTGGTCTGAAGTTACTTGTTGAAAATGTAATTTGCGGTATTTAAATATCACAGGTTTGCATTCATAATGTTGCGTAATTTAAAGGAAATTAAATCTGGCTAAACGTAATTCCAGCACAATTCACATTTGTGCTACTCTTCTTTTACCTAACACTTCTTTCGTAAAATATCTCTTCTCAAATATAAAGGCGCGTTCATTACTCAAGTTCAGTTATGGTTGACACTTGTATTTACTTGTGTAGCGCCATAGATCCTGCTCATGCCCTCTTCAACTCTCCTCCCTCCCTTGCTATGACGTTTTAAGGGGGCGTTTCATCGAGTTTCAAACGCATTGAACAAGGATTCGCCAAGGATACCCATGTGAGTGCACACGACCAATCAGAGGTAAAGACGGTGAATAAAAAATTATCCTGAAATGTGGGGGTCTGAAAATGATGACGTTTTTGTCATGAACTGTGCTGTGTTGTCACCAGCTGTTCCCAAGACGAACGAAAAGTCGATTGGAGTGGAATAGCGTCATTTGAATGCCTGTCTTCTAAACAGACGAATTTGGTAAGTATTTCATGGCTGACGAAGAGCAGTTATCTAAATGAATGAATGTTGTGAAAGTAGCAATCTGCTAGACTAGACGATTGCATCGATACAAGGAAAACAGTGATAACGGACTAGTGTAGCTAGAGAAGGTCAGAGTTGAAGCCTTCCTATCATGTAAGTCTTAATGTATTTACCAGCCTATTTATTGACTCAATCGTGCATCATCAAAACATGCATGATATCTGTTTGATTCGAAGCTAACAATTGTTATATCGAAAACTAGCCTACTTCATATCTTATTTTCACTTTGCCATGGTAACTTGGTCGTGACTCTCCATATTGCTTTTGGAGTGTAATTTTATGCAGGCCTACATATTTTAATCAAACAATCTTATCGAACATTTTATAGCGCCAAACCCTTTACTGCATGCTTACTGCAGTGTCTGTCCCATTTTGATCGTATGTAAGAGTACACATTGCAGCATGTCTTGTTCAATAAAATGAAACACTTAAAAGTATTCAGCGGGACTTTCTATAATTACTAATTGTACGTTGCTTTAGTTTGCTATATTATCAAAATGTAAATGTGATGTGAAACGTCCCTTCTTGTCTTTAAAAACTGGAAAAGTATTTAGAATTGTTTTGGTAGACTGCATTATGTTGAGTTGACCCTGTCTTCACACCCCCTATCTTTTATGGCTAACGTTATTAGAACAGGAATTCTCATTGGCCAGAGCTCCGGTGGAGAGGCGGGGCAAGTTGGCATCATGAATGTGGGCACGGCACACAGCGAGGTGAACCCCAACACACGGGTGATGAACAGCAGGGGCATCTGGCTCTCCTACATCTTGGGTATCGGCTTGCTGCACGTCATCCTGCTCAGCATCCCCTTCGCTAGCGTGCCCATGGTGTGGACGCTCACCAACCTCTTACACAATCTGGTGAGTGGCCCCCTAGTAGCCCCTACCAGACACCCATGCCAATGTAGCCGGTGTGTGGTGAAACTCACTCCTCAAGTATGTAACAGGCCACCCGCGTCAACGAATTGCTAGCTTTTCGTTAGCGTAGTTGGTAGTGGTGGCGCTTGGGAAGTCAGAGGTGGTGAGTTCGACTCCTGGTTGGAACGGACAGTGCCTCTGATGGAACTTGCCAGACCACGTCTGTTACACCACTGCACTGACCCACCGGCCACACCAGAAGGTGGAGACATCCCCTGGTCAGTATGACGGTGGTAGACTGTTCTACACAGAATGAGGACAAAGTATTGAGTGAATGACTTTGGCAGATGGGAAACTGTCTTTCTACACATCCTCTTATTGTTGAGTAGACGACATGAGACATTAATAGCAGGAGGCTGAATTGTGCGAGATTCGACCCTTTTAATGGTGACTGCACGTTGCATTGAAAGTCCAGCATCTACTGATGTCGCAGTATAGAACAAGATTGTCTTACAGGCTATCCTTTTCCAGACCACGCCATCCAGACTCTGTTCCAAGTGTAGCTTTGAGTCTTTCACGTATGTGGGCTGTGTGTGGGTGGGTGTGTTTGTTTGCAGTGCATGTACCTCCTGCTGCACACTGTGAAAGGAACCCCGTTTGAGACTCCGGATCAGGGCAAAGCTCGTCTCCTCACTCACTGGGAGCAGATGGACTATGGACTGCAGTTCACAGCCTCACGCAAGTTCCTCACCATCATCCCTATTGTCCTGTGAGTATCTGAGACTTTGAAAGCTGGTACATTGTCTTTTATTTTCCACAGGGGAGTAGATACAGGAAGAATTGCCAAGTTGGGTCTGTTGTCAAATGCAACCTTCCTTCCTCTCTGCCTTGGAGAAATCACTGATCTCTCTTGACTGTCTTGTTGACAGCCAAGGCAAGACAACCATGTTTTTCCCTCATTAGGTTGATTTTGACATTACCTCGCAGAGGGAAGGAAGGAGGGTTTGGCAAGGATTCAAAAAGGAAGTGACATCACCAGCTTTGTATTTGGGAAAGATGGTGGTGTATAAACAAGATGCCATAGTTCCCCTTTCCGATGCTTATGCTCGTACTGATGGAATTATAACATGGTTAACCCTCATTATGGCAATTATTTTCTGTTGTTATTGACTTCTGTGTTGGCTTCTCTTCCTGCTGCTAGCATGTGTGTTGCCTGGGCTCCTGTAGTGAGGGATGCCAGGAGAAGTTTCTATTTAGAACCACCTACAACTGATGTTGTGTTACTCAGTCTATGAGCCCTAATGGATTTGTTGACATCAGACATCAAGTGGACAAACATATTGCATGACAGTTTCTTTTTCGAAACGTTTAAAACGAGATTTGAGTTTTTACAGATAGAGATGAACTCATATTATGCAGCCAATTTCACAATTAGTTAGCAATCACAGTCTTCATGTTATGAAATGTAAATTTCCACTCCTGGTACATTTTTTATTTTGTAATCAAGCTTGCTTCATAGCAACTGGTCATTGTCACTCTGCTTGTCTTTCTCTAACCCACCCTCTCCCTCTACTTCTCTCTTTCTCCCTCCCCTTCCAGATACATCCTCACCAGCTTCTACACCAAATACGACCGGGTCCACTTCGTGGTCAACACCGTGTCCCTCCTCACTGTGCTTATCCCCAAACTCCCCCAGCTTCACGGCGTCCGCATCTTCGGCATCAATAAGTATTAACGGGGCGCAGAAGGACGTCCCGTTCCTCCCGAGTCCCCGCAGACTAGGGCCACAGAGCGCCGCCACGCCCCTGCCTTGGCTTGGAGCCTGTTTGGATCTTGCTGCTCTGGGTCTCCAGGCTGCTAAGCAGGCCTCCAGATGAAGACCACCGGGGATAGAGGGGATAGCATATACAGGAAACAGACAGAATACACTCTGGACAATTGCTGGGCTGGCTTCCCACAATGTAGCTCCCTAAGCACACGTTGCCGTGGCGGTGTATTTGTACTTCTTCGTTCTCCAGGAACATTGAAAAAGAAGCCTCCAGAAATAAGAAGTGTTAGATTTTTTTGAATTTTTTTTTTTTTTGGGGGGGGGGGGGGGGGGGGGGGGGGATCAACCCAGTAGAGGAGAGAATAATAGAGCTATTTAGTCAGAATGTAAGATGGAACCAACGCATTTAAACTCACATAGTCAATCTTCTGTTACGTCTTCCCCCAGCTGGAGCTTGGTTCGCCCTGTCATCCTGCCTCAGCCAGGTCAGATGAAAGCAGACACACAGTAGCCAGACAGGAGGACAGCCTTTGACAGCTGTGAACCGTCACAGTGCATCAGTGAGGCTCAACAGGCCCCACAGCTTATGTTCAATTGTATATTTAGCTCCAACCAGTCAACGTCTAAGCATGGGAAGTTATAAGAATGCTTGTTTTTATATGGCCGCTTCCATATTTAGATCTCCTTGTCCCATATTTTGTGCCAGAGCAAACTTCCTGTTCTAAGCCAAGGCAGTAATCTAGTGAGTAGGCATGCTCAGTCCCTTCAAGCTCATTCCATCAGCGGCTCTCAGTTACTATATTTGCATTATAGTTTGTTTCCCCAAGGCTAGTGATGCATAGATAGTGTTAAGCAGCATGTTGAATAACCATATTTTAGAATATTAGCAAATAATGGATTAGTATGGGTTTTATGAATACCTAGGTTATCATTTCTGTTTGAAATCAAGTATTTGAAAGATCTACTGTTTTATCAGTCACTGGGTACAGTAGAAGTCAGGTTTTGAACAGAAAGGCCAATTTGTCACAAAGAACGCTTGCTTTTCACCAGGGGGGCCTGCTTACCACACAGTGACCATGCGTTGTAGCCATCATGACTCAAGACAGGAAACCTAAAAGTGATGGTGGGTTTGTGTCTGTGTTTGTGTCACACAAAGCTTTTCTTAGCGCTGTCAGAATTGTTAGCTTCAAAGGGAAATAAAAGTTTGTGTGCGAATGCTTTCGACACAGCCTACCTTGAGTAGTAAAAGAAGAATGAATACTTCATGTAAAAGGTTCAAAGAAAACAATGTTTCTCAAGACTTTGCCTTAGCAAGCCTTTAATCGTTAGTTTAAATGACCAATTATTTACGACCTTAACACGTGAATGATGTATTATAAGTGAGAAAGTAAGTCCATTGTCCAGTTGTAATGTAGGCAGTGCTGAACAGTACCAAGGTGGAACCTGAGAAATAAGACTCTTAGAATGTTCGATTTGAGGGGAAAAAAGGGCATGATAAACCAAAGGGCCATTTCAGAGTCTCCAGCATCGTGCATGTTTTTGAAGGAATATGTACCTTTTGTACATAGCTTTTGAGAATTAACTAAATCAAAGGTAAATATTAGTTTAATCGTGGTATCAAAGAAAAGCTACAATGTCACTTTTTACTACATAAATAAGTAGTAACAAAGGAAAAACTGTATTTTCTCCTGAGTGAGTTTATATTAATGTTGCCACAGAACATGTCCTGACAAGTAGTGGGTGTAGTAAGCCTTTGTTTACAGCAAGGTTCATGTGATAGACCTGAAACTGATTCCAAAACAGCTTCAAGCTATCTAAGCTGGTTCCATCTGAAGTCAACTTTAGTAGACAATATCAACAGTTATACTTTTTTTTGGTTGGAAGTATAGTATACAGTGCAGTGAACACAGTTTGGGAATACTTTGAACTTGACAGTTTCTAGAAGTCATGGTGACAAAGCTACAGCACAGCTCTCTGCAAGTTGTAACTGGTTGTAACTGGTTGTAACTGGGTGTAACTGGACCTATTTGGTAATCTCCTGAATCAGACTGATCTATGAGGCGTTAACAGCATTCACTTTTTCAATCTGCCACTATCAGTATTAGGCTAAGTATCATGTTTACTTATTTAAGATCTTGTTTAATCCTATTTTCTTATAGCACTTCTCAAGCTTATATATTCAACATTAAATGTTTGTTTTAAATACAGTACCACAGGGTACTTTCATTATGTAAGCTAGCTTCAATTGCTGCAATGTGAAAGATTACTTGATTCCTTTACATATTAACCAGCCTTACAGGAAAACGAGGATCTTTGATCTCAGAGGCCCTCACGTGATCTTCCACCCTGGCTTGACACCCAACGAGGCCTACACATCTATGTGCTATAATCTGGTCTTTATTTTGGCATTATAACCTGAAACCAACTGGCATTTGAAGGCATGTTACCCAAAGCCTGCTTGTTAAACATTGATTGGGTGAGAGTGGTGTTGATAGGAGTGAGGTATCACGTATCCTCATCCACTCAGGGGTACTGAACACACAGAGCTGCCATGTAGAGCAGGGGGCAGAGCAGGGGTTACTCTTCACCGGAGGGAAGTGCACTTCTCTGAAGGGCAGCCGAGTTGTACGTTACTATACATGTGATGCATATGATTTTGAATTGGACCTTTTGCTCAACTAGATTTGAGAACAGTGTTGTTTAATGCATTTGAATGATTTACAGTAAAGTATATGGTACTGGCCTACAAATGTAAGGGTCTTATAATTCATTGTATATTTACTTATTCCACTTACTCATTACATACATTGGTGTAGTGTAATGGAAAAAAAATAGAAATTGATTGGGAAAGTTAGACTAAAATGCACTTTCAGCTTGTACTAGAATGTATGCTGTAATTCATCATAAGTAAATTCCTGTTAATACAGTAACTCATTTAACTTGTTCATTACACATTATTTAGGAACCTTGCTTATGGGCAGTAGGTTAAGAAGGGAGTTCTGCTCCCTAACCAGATGTCTCTCAACCACCTTTATCTGCAATGATTTTCACTGCTTTCATCAAGTGCTATATTACCAATACATGAAATATTCCTGTAAGGTGTGGTCCTTGTTAGTATCTCAGAAGTGTAATAATTAAAAATGATATCATAACAATCATTTATGTATATCACCCTATCATAACATAGACGTGTTTGTGTACCCACGTGGTGGCAGGAAAAAGAAAAGGAAGGATCGCCATGGGCGCCGCCAGGATTTTTGGGCCCCATTAAAAATTAAAAAGTGATCTTTTCCCCCTCTATAAGGTGCCCCTGAGGATCGCAGAGTGAATCTTGTCCATGGCTCGTCAGCCATTTTTCCAGATTCATAAAGATGTTAGGACTCTCTCCAGCAGAGGGCAGCAGATGCACACCGTTGACGCTAATCTGAAGTGACGTTTAGGTCCTATAAATAGAAGTTGCCCCTAGGCAGAGATTAATAGTCTCTCTCCCCCTCTCTCTCTTTCCCTTTCAAGCGTCTTTTCTTTTTTGCTTTGGGAGGTGGTTCGTCTGGACTTGTCCAGCACACTCATCATGAATCCTGATTTAAACAACATTTTATGCATATGGAAATATTCTGTATTTAAAGTATCTTCAGTACAACATACATTTCAGTGGAAGATTAGCACACAAGTGTGTTTCAGGAAAAGAGACGGGTAATGTTGCCCTATTTGCATAACTCTTAATCATGTTTGTGTTTTTGCATTTTATCCTCTGATTCTTGACTCGAAGGCAATATAACTCAAACAGGGCTGACTGAATGAGTCAGGAACACTCTCAGCATCATGTTTTCACGTTAACGTTTAAAACATTCAGAGAAAACAAGCCGTTCTGGACGATGGGACTACATCTTGCATTACAAAGGAGAACACGTAGAGCTTGGATTACTGAGTGAAATGAAATCCCTAAATAACCCCACGTTCTGTTGGTTTGTTCATGCGAGAATAGACCTCACTGGCCAGAAACATGCCCCTGGGTTCTGTCTACGAAAAACTGTCTGAATGTTCTCATTCCCTTTCTCAAACTCCTCTTTCTAACTACCTCTCTCTATTTCCCTCTTTCTAACTCCCTCTCTCTATCTCCCTCTTTCTAACTCCCTCTTTCTAACCTCTCTCCTGCCTTTTAATCTTCTGTACAGCCAGTCTCTGTAACCGTCTCTGTTATGTAAGAAGGCTGGGACAGGATGTAGCCATGATGTAACTTGACAGACGCGGCATCCTTCCTGTCAGTCCCAGCATAACCTCCTCCCTCCCTGCCCGCCTGCCCGTCTGTCCGCCTGTCCGTCTGTCCGCCTGTCCGTCTGTCTCCTGTCTGCCTGTCTGCCTGCCTGTCTGTCTGTCTGTCTGTCTCCCGTCTGTCTGTCTGTCTGTGCCCACTCGACCCAGTCCCAGGACCCCCTGCTTCCTCTCATATGTTTTCCCACTGTCCCACTGAGGAGCCTCTCACAGCCTCCTGTTCTCGCTGACTCCCCCCTGTGGTTATAAGCTCCTTATGTCCCAGCAAGCGTATTCCCTGGCCTGGTGCTCTGAATCCCAGCCAACTTAAGAAGCTTTTGTCTTTTCTCTCTCATTCTCTCTCTTCTTCCCCCCTCTATCTCCCTCCCATCTCTCTCTCCCTCCTCTCTCTCCCTCCTCTCTCTCATCTCTCTCTAGACCTCTCCATTTGATGTGTTTTACAAGGCCAGACAAGAGGGCTGGAACTTGTCTCTCCCTCTGTCTTGTGGGCAGGTAACTTTAAACCCCACAGAAGTTTTGTAGGGAACTCCTTGTCCTCCTCTGAAAGATCCACACACATCTCTCCCGTTTCTCCTCCTCCTCCCCTTCCAATCAGTGTTCCCTTCATCAGTCCACCTCCTCCCTGTCTACCTCCTCAATCTCTTTCTCCCCCGTGGCCCCTAGCTCACTCTCCAGCCAATGTTTTCTAGAATTGTCCACTCCCTTCCTCCCTCCTCTCTCTGACCCAGCAGCAGTGTAGGTTGCACGATTCCTATGTGTTTGATAAGGGGTGGTGGTGGTGGAGGGGTAGTTGGAGCCAGGGCCCCTCTCTCCTCCTTCCCCTCCCTTGTCCTCACCTGACCTGCCAGAGGGGAAGGGAGGACATGCAGGCGAGAGGGAGAAGCTTACGTGATGTACTCGTCCACATGAAGAGGTCGCCGAGTACATCACACTGGGTGGATGTGGACGTGTAGAGGGAGGGAGAGAGAGAGAAGCAGGAAGGAGACGGACATGACGAGGGAGGGAGGGAGGGAGGGTAGAAAAAGGGGTTGTGGGTGGGGGATTCAAAGGAAGGGGCTGTTTGTTTACTAGTAACACGGGGGGGAAGAAAGAAAGTGAAGGAAAGAGACGGTTAAGTCTCCCGTGGCCAGATTTGCATTCCCCTCTTCCATCATCATGGGAAAACACACACACACACACACACACACACACACAGGAAGTGTGTGGCATGCCTGGGTTTGCACATGTTGTTGTCACTTCAGAGGAGCTGTTTACGCCATCAGCCTGTAAAAAAAGGACAGCTATGGATCAGAGGAAAGCTGTGAAGGGAACTCACTTCATGTCATAACAGTCACAACAGTGCAGCGTGGTGATAATTGCTATAGCGTTGTGTTTTGGTGTGTTTGTTTTGCGAGTGTCTGTAATAGAGGCTGTCAGTGTAGGCTTAGTGTTTGAAAGAGGGAAAAAAGCATTTGAGAGGGAGGTGTGTGTGTGTGTATGTGTGTGTCGGTATGAGAGGAACGAGCCAGAAGTGTATGTGTGCACTTATGTCAGGCGTATACTTGAATTGACAGCACAGCTGGCATCGACGTCAGCTTCCCAAGGAGTGGAAAATTCCCGCTACCTCTCAACATGGAGAGAGGGATAGAAAGAAGGAGAGAGGGAAGAGATGGAGGGGGGTGGCTGAGGGGGCGGGGCTAGGGTTCGAAGAGCAGGGGAGAGATTGGTTGGCGGGAAAGCTGCCTTTGTGAGATCACAGCCTACACAACAGCTCCCTCCCACACAGAGAGAAGGGGGGGGTTGCTCCACACACCACTCAAGGTCCACATCAGCGGAGCTGAACATATCAATAAGGAGACGCAGAGAATCTGTGCCGTTATGTTCAGTCAGATGACTCACCCACAGAATCACGACAGCAGTCGAAATTGTGGATAATGGGTTTTGTGGTTACATGGGAATAAAGTGATCTTGAAAATATGTATGAATCCAACATAACATTGTTTGGATGGAGATGCACTACCACACACACACATGGATATCTAAAAAATGAAACAGGTGTACACAACCTTGTCCCCAAAATACTTGGATCACTCATTTTATATTTTTGAGACTTCTTGCTGAAATGGTCAGTCTACCACCAGGGGGTGATCCACCATCAGGCTAACCATTTCCCTACTGGAATGACCTTGTAACCAAGCCCCAATTAGCCTGTGACCCCATGTGTCAGCAGTGAAACCTTACTCTCCCGCCAAAACTACTGTAACACAAATGACTTTCCACTGCAAAATGATGGGTTTTCAACGAAGTATAAACTTTTTTTTTTTTCAATGGATCATGCGTTCATATATGTCAAATTTCCTCCATGTTGAAATGTAGCAAACCTATTTACTGGCACGCATCCAATTATATTTGTCAGCCAGTCAATTAGTAAAGTGGAGGAAATACTAGGCGACAAGTGCTGACCGTCAAAAGTTCCACCCAGTCCATTAGTGATGTGCCATGATAGTTTTTCTCATAATTTTCTGCCATTACTGCTGTGAGTGCGTTCCATTTATGTGGCTGTCGGCAACAATAAACACTCCTCGTAAAATAAAAGCATTAAAATGCGTAAATCTGAGAGAAGCTGTATTATTTCATTGGAACAGCCCTGGCATGGTGGGCGACACCAGATAAACCTTCCCATGATACACTGCAGCCAGAAGGAGCACTTCATCCGTCTGTTGATGGAGTGGGTGTCTCTCAGAGACGC
The DNA here is from genome assembly GCF_021917145.1 of Hypomesus transpacificus. NCBI lineage: Eukaryota > Metazoa > Chordata > Actinopteri > Osmeriformes > Osmeridae > Hypomesus > Hypomesus transpacificus. The sequence goes on along the minus strand of NC_061072.1, from coordinate 9,224,926 downwards.
CTGCGTGGAAGAGTTAGGGGACTCTGAGGAGGGGGGGGGGGGTCGTGTGTGTGGGGGGGGGGGGGGGGGGGGGTGTGTGTGTGTGGGGGGGGGGGGGGTTTGAATGTGTGTGTGTGGGGGGGGGGCGGTGGGGGCACTGGCACAGATGATTTTCCAGGGACTTTTCTTCAAAGGGAAAGTGTTTACCTTCTCTGTGTGTTTTTCTCTGGAAGATGGTGAGATCACTTAGGTGGAAAGGAATACCATCCAGCTGTCTGATGGGTCGAGGCGAGAGAAGCTCTGTGCAAGCAAACCCGCTCTCTCTGGAAAAAGTACCCAGAATCCTCTCTGTTGATCTCTTCTACTAATGGATGACTCCCAGAACAAGCCAGACAGCACAGGAGACGAAGGCTATACAATTAGATTAGTACCATTGGATTATTCCACTAGTCTTCGACCAATGAAATAAATGAGCTTTCACAAGTCATGAGCAGTCTGATTACCACGCCCCATCAGTACTCTGCAGACTTAGACATCATCAGTCACGTGAGGTAACATCAGACATGTTCCCTCATCACATAGCCCCAAGGACGCCGTGACAGTTTATCAACAGCAGACGTGTTCCCGACATATGCCGAACATCTGCTTTTGAACGCAAACGATGGAAAGGTTCATATCAATTCAGAAAAGATCCAGAAAACTCATTGTGATTCACTGCTGTTGCTTTTGTAGTCTTGGATCGGTTTATACTGAGTGAAATTGATGAGGACTGCACGGCAATAAACGTTGTATGATTTATTACAATATCACGAAGCCAGTCAAGAGAACAGGCCAAGCAGAGAAGGGACAGGCATAGGGGATGGAGAAAGTAATAAACGACCAGGGAGGCAGGCGGATGTAAATTTAGTCACATATTTATTACATAAATATATAGTAAAATAGACCAGCGACAATTACCATAAAAATATCTTCCTTTAAAATCCTGACCATAAAACAAAGATTTGAAAATCACACATTGACATTTACAAACACGCTGATTGTCTGGACCTGTCATAAGCATCCCATCACACAAGGCCTGACATCACACCACCCACTGGGACCCTGGCAGGGGACGGGACGGGGTCGGGGCGGGGGAGAGGAGGAGGGAGGACGGAGGAGAGGGTCCAAGGGGGAGAAGGGGCTGTTTAGGGGGAGGGTTGGGTGGGTGTGATGAAGGTGGGGGTGGGCAGTGTGAGAGGACATAACAGTAGATCTTCAGAGGTGTTGTGTTTGTGTGAGACGGTACGTGGGATTTCTTCTCCAGCCAGACTGCATGTCTTTTACCTGTGTTTGTGTTTGTCCCTGGGCTTCCTGGGAAGGGATCCTGAATACTGTTTAGTTGCTTGTGTCTGTAACGCAACAGTGACTGCAACCGAGAGAGAGAGAGAGAGAGAGAGAGAGAGAGAGAAAGAGAGACAGAGAGAGAGAGAGAGACAGAGAGAGAGAGAGAGAGAGAGAGAGAGAGAGAGAGAGAGAGGAGAGAGAGGGAGCAAAAGAAAGAGAGACAGAGAGAGAGAGGTGCAGTGTGATGCCATAGCTAGTGATGCATGCCGTGTGTGTTCGGCCTGTGTTCTGTGCTCTCTAACCCACCAACAGTGACTGCCCTGTCTGCATGGCATCTCTCTTACACTGCCATGACACATGTCCAGATTACAACCAGCAAGCCTCCCCTGGAGGTCCCACTCCTTTGGCTAACCCTACTCTGCTATCCTTTGGCTGGTCCCTCTCTAGAAACCTTGACTATTTTTCATCTTCCAGTCCAGAGGCTTCGTCCAGTCTGCTAGGTCCTGTCCAGCTCTGTGCTGTCACCACCTCCTCTGTGTTCAAAGACAGGTACTGGAATTAAAACACCTCCATGGTCAGCTGCACCCCACCAGTTGACCCCTGACTTGACCCTGCGAGAGGTCATGACCCCTGAGTGTCTGCGAAGCAACCGACCTCAAACTCCCAGCAGACTCAGCAATCACAGTGAAGCTAGGAAACTCAGATAGAAGAGTTACAAAAGTATTTTAAAAAAAAGTAGTAGTATTAGTTGTAAGTTGTGAGAGTGGCTAACAGTGTTAATTCGTTTGCATGTTTCGTTTGCAAAGTCTTTTTATTGAAAGATTTACACGTACTGCTGGTTTGAAGGTTTCAAAGTTTGTTTGGCATTTTAACCACACTGAGTGGTTGGCCAAGAGACCGGTTGAACAAAGTCCTTGAGAGAAAAACAGGACGCAAGACAACATATCCCCTTAAAATCAAACATCAAGACTTGAGAGAAAACTGACCAGAGAAAGAGAACTCCCACAGAAAGAGGGATGCAATCGACCTGGTCACAGGGTACGATAGAAAAACCCAGGGTACGGGTATTGAGATGTCTCCTTCTGAGTCAAGTTGGCCTATGAGGCCTGTCTTTCTGAATACAGAACAGTGGATTGCAAACGTTCAGGCGATAGACTGTTACACAGACTGCAAACACATACACAGACACACACATATACACCAGCAAAGCCTGGAGAGGATGATTATGGCCCAGGGTTCCTGACACGGTAAGAGAGGCAGCCTAATGACACGGACCCATGTGAGACCTGTCGGCTGCATGCCAGCTTCCCAGGGCTGGAGGGCTGAGGTCCTGGGTGCTCTGGTGAAAAACGTGGGCCTGATTCCGGGTCAGAAACCTGTCGATGTTTGATACCACAGCTAGAACCAAACGCTAGCTGTGCGATGAGGGCTTGGAGGAGGGGGGGGTGTCAGAGAAATGCCATGGATTGACAGGAGATGGAGAGACAGAGAGTTGGAGTGGAGCACCCTTTGAGGCTTTACTCTACTTCCAATCCTGAGCAGCGCCCAACAACTCAAACCCGTTTTTCAACATGATAAACGTTGCATATCTGGTCATACATATAGATTTAACAAGAGTATAATATTTATCCCTCTAGAATTGATCTAATCATCAAAAATATTTCCCAAAGGTCTAATCTCTACTTCACTATTAGATGTTCTAATTTGTTTACATTCCTTGCTGTCTAGGCATAGCATCTCTTCGCCATCTTACAAAAATATCTCCATATTATCGGAACTGACACCGTACACAAGCAGCAAGCAGCAAATCAACTTGCAATAATCACCTGTCTAACCCACACCAGCTCTAGAAGGCTCTACCTGCAAGTGATAATCCACTGGCAAAACTTGGCCTGAAAGTCACTGATTCAGAGTGTCAGGCTACAATCTCACTGGCTAGTTCCCCTTTCTCTCCTAGTCATTGGTCTCCACACGCATCATCATCATTATCATCATCACCTGATCTGGGAACAATCTGAGGGGCCGCTTGGGTGAACATTTTGAGCAACAGACCACTCCAGTCACCACTTAACAGTCAAATTACACAGGGATCCACTCAAAAGTCTTGCATTAAACCGATGAGCACTAAGCCACACCCTCCGTTCTTACCAAATCACTACGCACAAAGGCAACACTTGTTTCAAGCTCAACACATATAGTTTTAGTTTGTCTCCTGTCTGCATCAGCACAGCCTTAGCTGAGGGTGATGGTTGATATTCTGTCAACATGAAGTCATGACACGTCACTTTCAACAAACCTGGAAATGGAGCAATACTTCTGTTCTCCGCGCGGTCCAACCCACCAACTCGATTACATAGAAGGTAAAAGCACAACATCCACATGAAACATCACGCTTGCTCTGTATATTAAAACACTGGAGTACATTACCACAGAGAAGCGGTACAAAAGGCAATCAATAAGGCCGCCATTTTAAATAGCTGCAAAGCCTTCGTGTGCCAAAACTAGGCAACCAGTATCAAACACTACCAGCAGTCTGGTTTCCATTTGCAGGCTGAAAGTTCTCCCAGTCTGCTTTAAAGCATTCCCCCTGCTTGCATTTCAGTGCTCTGTGAGTTACAGCCCCCCCAAATCATTCTCAAAGCCCCCCATCCTAACCCTTTCTACCCAAGCCTATTGAACACATAATGGCTACATTCTTCAAGGGGAAATAATGGTAGTCTATGACAAGGCCTCTGTCTCCAGGCTCTAGTCTTCAGCTCAGCCTCAAAGGGTGCTTTCAGGGTAGGGGCAGGGGAGTTTCAGACCAGTTTGATAACAACATGGCAAGCATTCACTTCAGACACACACACGCACCTACACAAACACATATAGTACACACATAAACACAAATGATAGCGTGCACATCCAGAAGTGCCAAAAGCCAAAGCTGAGCTACACCAAATGTCCATTGAATCACCAAGACAGTAAGTACACCAAAATAGAGGTCGGTGGACACAGGACGCAAACAGCGTTTCCCCTGGGCTGGAGGCGTGCTGGGTGGCAGCCATGCAAGTGCACCCTTATCCTGGGGGGAGGAGGAGGGTGGCGGGCACTTAAGCTGTAAGGGGACAAGCGCACAGACCAGAATATCAAACAGCTACACAGTCTGTGACACGAGGCATTTCTTTTTTTCTGCACATTCTTTTCTTCTGTTTTTTTTTACACTCTGTGTGTGTCCATGTAAAGGTGTGAGGAGAAGAACGTGGCTCGTTTATGGTGGATTGTAGGATAAAACGAGGCGTTTCTGAAAATGTTCCGAGGTGTCAAGCACAAAACAGCACGGGAATGAAAAATAATAGAAAGATAACGTAGAAAGACAAAATGTACTCAGTAGCACATTCCAACCAGAGGACAAAAAAAGATGAGTTAACAATGGTGGTCCATCTAATGTTTATCATCATTTATTAGAAAATGTTTGTTTTTATTTAAAAATGTTTTAGTTACCTGAGAGAATCCTTCAACAGCTGTCTTACTCAGTCACAATAACAGGTGTGTGGGTGTGTGTGTCCAGTATGTATGTGTGTGTGTGTGTGTGTGTGTGTGTGTGTGTAGAGTGGATCTCTATGGGTCTGTGTTACAGCCAACTCTCACAGATAGGTGCATGTAAAACCAGCCATTCGAATTCATATTCTCTCACAGTAAGTTATCTATGGGTTCTGACAAGACCAGTAAGACTAGCACCACCCGCTCACATATTGCACTTCATTCAAAACTCAAACGTTTGCGGAAAAGAATAAAACAAAAACATGGCCGCTGCTCGACGACGACGGCTACACCGATATAATAGTTCATCGAATTCTAAGTAACATCGCCAATCTTTAAAAGGTGTTTGGACGTTATTCTGTGCAATCATTCTACGGAACTGCAGCCTGCCGTCATGAACCGCTGGGACTTGTTCAGAGAGGCTGGGTCGGAGCAGACCAGTGCATCACAGCCCCGGCACTGTGAGTGGGCTAAAGCTTTCAGTCTCTGCAGGGTTACTAGGTCTGGTCATTGATTGTTCATTAGTGCAGTGGCTTATGCCAGCGAGCAGCCCTGGGTGTAGTCTGTGAGTGTCAGCCATGCGTCCTCTGAGGAGAGGTGAAAGGTCACCCTGCCATTGCACACATCACCGACACCACTCTCGCTACGCTACGTCCTCCCCACTGGCCATTGAGCGGGATGACGTCTGCTTTTACATTCACACGGCCGCTAGATTATATTAAATTTTTAAATGGCTCGAGAATGCGAGCGTTGTCGTAAACCGTCTTTCTAAAAGAACAATACCGGTCTTGTCAGAACTTTTTCTCTGAGGGAGCCTGGTTCCTGTTAGGGTGCAATCCACCAAGCCATGAGAGTGCTGGACCAAGTGGGGTCACACAACGTAATACACACATGCACACACACACAAACATAAAGCAATACACACCCACCCACACCCTTCCCAGACATACACAACCCTTTCAGAGCAGTTTACAAAAGCACACGAGTTAACTCATCCTCTATGACATCCTCAGAGCCTCTCCAACTCTTCTGAAATGTCTGTCAGCCAGGACTAGCTCATGAGGCCGGCTCGGGGCAGACAGACTGAGCGCAGACCAGTAGCCCCACCAGTAGCTAGTGTCTCTGCTCCCAAACCTAATAGGGTCCACAGACGTCCAAGCGGGGCAACCATCTTTACGTTGAAGAGACCAGGTCAGGGTGGGGCTGATTTGAACAGAAGCCTGACTAGGGCTAAGGCTCAATGTAAAAGTGAGCTGACATTTTTTGAGGGGGGTTGGAGGGGAATTGCATAGACATCCTGCTACTTGCGTCTTTATAAACTCTACATTTGGCATAGGGGACCAAGAAAAACAAACAACAACAAGATAGAAGCCCATCTCAGACAAGCTGCTCCACATGTCAAGCTGAACTACAACCCCAATTCCCAACAAGTTGGGACGTTGTGTAAAATAAAAATAAAAACAGAATACAATGATTTACAAATGTCATAAACCCATTATGTTATTTACAACGGAACATATAAAACATGTCAAATGTTTAAACTGATGAAATGTACCATTTTAAGGAAAAAAATACGGTAATTTTGAATTTGATGGCAGCAACACGTCTCAAAAGGTTGGGACAAGGCCATGTTCCCCACTGTGTAGCATCCCCTCGTCTTTAACCAGCAGGCTGTGTCTGTCTGGGAGCTGAGGAGACCAGTTGCTGGAGATGTGGGAGAGGAATGTTGTCCCTTTTGTGTGTGATACAGGATTCTTGCTGCTCGACGGTCCTGGGTCTTCTTTGTCATATTTTTCGTTTCATGATCCACCAAATGTTTTTAACTGGTGAAAGGTCTGGACTGCAGGCAAGTCAGTTCAGCACCCGGACTCTTCTATTACGAAGCCATGCAGTTGTAACAGATGCATGGATGTGGTTTAACATTGTCTTCCTAAAATATGCAAGGCCTTCCCTGAAAAAGATGTTGCCTGGATGCAAAAACATTTTTTATACCAAAAACATTGGAGTTTGTGTTGGTTGTAAATTCCTCTTGATAGACGGGCAAAGGAACACAGACACAGACGGAGCAGTTGGCTTGACAACACAAACTATAGGTGATGTGAAAAACAAGTGAAAGTATTGTGTATGTTACACTGCACGCACGGTCACAAGTGACTAGGACTGGTGTTTTTCCCCTTTACACAGAGCAGTTTAAGCATCATAAACAACCAGGCCAAAAAAACAACAACACTGAGATAAAAAACAAACAAAAAAAAACAGCTTTATCTCCAAGCATTATAACTTTGTTCAGGAGTCTTTAAAACATTTCATTTTATGGGTTCATATCATTTCCTCATCACGTCTTTTTTTCTCAATTAAAATTGGACTCAGAAGGTAAAGCAGCATTTGAACCCCTACTGTCACACACACACAGCCAGTCTGCTCACGAGAACAAAGGACGTCACTATTGCAATCATTTTTTTGTGTGTCATTTACATTGGTTGTTTCTTTTTTTTTTAAGAAGGATGGAGCACTATACCCACATGGATGGAAGGTCTCCTCTTCCCTCCAAGGTGAAAGTTGGGAGCTCCTCCCTATTGGAGGAGCTTGATGGGGGGATATTGGAGGATGTGACTGAGAAATCCTTCCCATGATGCATTGTGGAAGTAAGAGGAGAGACAGCATGATGCATCACTGTCTATTCCCCTCTTCCAAGTTCCATCACGGCGCCTCAAGAAGAGACAACATTCCCCCTTCGGGCGCACGTCAACAATGGTGGGGAGGAGCCATGGGAGGACTCTTTAAGAGTCCCGCTGTCTCGCTCTCTCTCCTTCTCGCTCGTTCGTCCATCTTGTTCACTGTCTCCCACACATGCTGCTTGGACGCTCACAGTCTTGGGGGCCCAGGGGGGCGGCTGGCTACCACCTGCCTTGTCTCACAAGGGGAGCGGCCTGGACTGGCTTTGGTGTCAGGACCTCTGGCCTGGGGGACGGCTGTGGGGCGGGGCCAGGTGTGGGGCGGGGCCAGGTGTGGGGCGGGGCCAGGTGTGGGGCGGGGCCAGGTGTGGGGGGGGCCAGGTGTGGGGCGGGGCCAGGTGTGGGGCGGGGCCAGGTGTGGAGCGGGGCCAGGTATGGAGCGGGGCCAGATGAGAAGGTTCTGTGGTCAGGACAGGGCTAGCGGCCTTCTGCTGGAGAGTCCTGGCTCGAAAACCTGCCGTGTGAAATTGCACAGGGGCCAAAGCTGCTGGGAGGATGTGTGTGGCCACATTCTGAGCCGTTGCATCCTAGGACATGTCCCGTACCCCAGAGTGGCCTAGGTAGAGGAGGAAGGTTGTTGGTTTAATACTGACAATGTGACAGGGGTCAGAGCCCACTTGGCCCGGTAGGCCTCAGGGCGGGTGCACAGGTCTCCGTGAGAGGGTGCACGCCTCAGTTATGAACGTAGGTGGGGCAGGGGTGGGGCAGGGGTTTTAAGGTGAGGGTGGTAGTGTGTGTGTGTGTGGGGGGGGGGGGGGGGGTGCTTGGATGGGAGTGAGGTTCTGGAACCACTGCAGTAGTGCAAAAACTCAAATGGCAAGCCAGTCATGGTTATTGAGGTGAGCTTGAGGGGTTCTCCCATGACAGAGCGAGGCAAGCTGGGGTGAGAATGAGGTCAAAGGACTCCTCCTTCACCAGAGCACTCTGAGGTCCAGGCTGAACTACCAGCTGTGTTCCAGTTCGGTTTGCCCTCCCCCCCCCCCCCCCCTCCACGGCGGTTGTGGTTCAGGTTGAGGCAGCAAGGCTTAGCCGTCTACCTCAGGTACCCATGATCCTTTTCAGTCCCGCCACGCCCATACCGTCCTCCACATGATAAGAACTCATCCACTCGGGCCACTTTCACATACTACTGCTTGGCATAACATCAAAATAGTTGTTTCTTCTCAAAAAACGTTTTTCTTCCTAGAAGACAGTGCTAAACCCAATCGGTTTAGGTCTGGCCTAGGGGCCATCATTTTGGGTCTTGTCTCTCAGTACCCCCCCCGGTTCAGGCTGGCTTGAGGTACACTTCCTTAGTCATCTGCTTGTGTTCTTGTCCTTCTGTTTTGACAGCGATAGAACAGAATGGGATTCCAAATTCTAAAAGTGACACTTGGTCCCACATAACAAAAAGAAAGAAAAAAAAGAAACCCAGAGCGTTTGGGTACCATTCCCCTGCCTCACCCCCCTCTTCCCGCCCAAAAAAGGTGAGGTCATATTGGGGAACAGCCGGCCCTCCTGTCATCAGTGGTATTTTGTTTCGACTGAGTGATAGCACTGAGGGTGTGTGTGTGTGTGTGTGTGTGTGGAGGCTGTGGGCAGCTGCCCTGTGTCTAGAGAGGTGAGGTAGACCCTGTCGGACAGGGACAGTGGCGGTGCCCCCAGCCTGAGCTGTGCCCACTTTGAGGTAAATGATCTGCTTTATTGGCCTTGCCCGCTCTCAGCGATGGCCTGTGTACGGAAGCCCGGAGGGGCCACACTGAGCTGAGTCCAGTAGGAGACGACTCAGAGGAGCCCTGCAGGTTAGGGCTTAAGCACCGCAGTGCATACAGTAAAATGAGGCATTTTTGTTTTCTGAGGTGAGGCTGTTTGTATAAGTGTGTGTGTGTATCTGTGTGTGTATATGTGTGTGTGTGTGCATGCTATGGTAATGTCAGCTTCCCTGCCTTGCACCTTGCAATTCAAGCCCTGAAACAGAACTGGGCGTGGGAGCTGACTAGGGTCCTATTCCATCTCCAGGCACTCAATCTAGCAGCTATTAAATCTGCCTTCCTCTTTCTCTCTCACTCCCCCCCCCCACCCTTCTCTCTCTCTCTTCAGCCTTCCCCTGAGTGAAATCCTGTTAGCATCCCTCCCTTTTACTTCACCGCAGTGACTTTCCTTGGAGAGAAAGGGCTCAATTGTCATTCAAGAGAGGGGCTCCTGCTGGCACAAGAAGCAGGGGCAATGACAAGGCAGGTCTACTGCGTGTGTGTGTGGTATGTGTGTGTGTGTGTGTCACAGGAGCCGGTCCAATGACTGAACTGAAGGTAGATACAGAGCCATAGCCTGCAGTTTTACAACGTAGACACGTATTCATACATTGGAGTAGCCTTTTTTTAAATATAGCACCGGACAGTGATGCGAACATGCTCACTGCTCCAATCAGAGAGAGAAATGGCTCAGTTGTGAGTTAGGAGTTGATACTAGGTCTGGCAGCTTATCTCCAGTCTGGTCATTAAATGGTGACATGCTTTTAGCACATCAACCTGTAAGACAGACCACTGTTTGAGTTTGTACTTGGTGACTGTTTCTTCTGAATGATTGTTTGACATTAATTCAGAGACGAGGCCGTGCAACAGGGTAACCAATTGATGATCTGGCTGCTGCTATTCCAAACAGGTCGAACAACGTGAGGACCACCATGTAGTGGCAGTGCAACACAGAGAGAGGGGTACCTCTCCCCCTGTGTGTGTATGAGTTGAGGAATTACATTAGTGAGTCATTGAGTGTGTGTGTGTGTGTGTGTCTTGGCAAATGTCTGCAACAGACTGGATAAGACATCGTGCTCAGACAGAAGGGCCTCCAAACGGGTTCGAAAAGCAGGTGCTCAAGGGGGGGAGGAGGAGGAGGGGTTTAAAAACTCAATCCCGATTGGTTGGGCTCCTGCTGCTGGTGTGTTGTGGCCATATAGTTTTTAACCCCAGAGAAGTCGGTTGGAGAAACATGAGTCCCACAAAGACGCCCCTCCCCCCTTCCTTTTCATGACTTTGTTTTGGTTCCGTCCTCCTAGTGGGGCGCTCACACTTCCTGGTCCTCGAACACCTCCAGGAAGAGCGGGGGGAAGAGCTCGTTGGGGCACTCCACCTTCATGTGGAGGAAACGGCTGGCGTGGCACGCCCCGATCATCCTCAGGTCGGTCACCTTCATCAGCAGCTTGGGCCAGAAGTGGGGAATGTTGTGCTTGCGGTAGTTGATGTAGTGTTCGAGTGCCAGCAGGTAGGTCTCCTGACACTTCTCGATCTTGTCCACGCAAGTGAGCCCGGAGCGGTCTGGAAGGAGGGTGAGTTTGTAAATGCAAACAGGTCAGTAGAGCTTCAAATATGCGATCCTGTTAGATAGCAGTTTTAACCAACAGCCGTTATAATCTGTCGTGCAGCTGTCATAACCTGCTGTACAGCTGTTATAACCTGTCGTACAGCTATTATAACCTGTCATACACCTGTCATAAAGCTGTTATAACCCGTCATACCGCTGTAATAACCTGTCATACAGCTGTTATAACAGGTCGTACATCTGTCATACAGCTGTTATAACGTGTCGTATAGCTGTCATAACCTGTCATATAGCTGTTATAACCTGTCGTACATCTGTCATAGAGCTGTAATAACCTGTCGTACAGTTGTTATAACCTGTCGTACCTGAGCTCATGAGCAGCACGGCCTGCAGCAACGCCACCTCCGAGTCGTCCAGGATGAACTGCGCCAGGCTCTTGCCCAGGTCAAAGATAGCGTCCGACACCACGCCCAGGCCGCCGTTCTTCAGCTGCTCGCGCTTCACCGCCATCTCGCCGCTCAAGGTCAGCGTCTCGCTCTCGGGGTCGTAGCGCACGGCAGCACGGAGCGACATGATCTCCATGCAGCAACCCTTCAGAAGGATGATCTGGTCTTCACAAGGCAGCTGGATGGAGGGACGAGAGAGGGATACATACAAAAATCATTTCATTCACATCCTGTTCCCCAGTTAGGACAGACATGACTGAGACATGAATACCACATCAAAGCTGTTAGGAATATTGAAACAACATTTATGAAGATCGTATGAATAATTTATGCTTAAGTATACTCTTTGCACACACATCCTACCCCCCCCCCCCCTCCACACACACACAGTACAGGTCTCACCTCAGAGAACATGGGCAGTTTTTTGGCAAAGTCGACCACGCGGGTGATGGCTGGGGTGATGATCTTGGTGAACTCACTGAAAGCCTCCAGGTCCACCTTGTCCCCGTCGGCCGTGGGGGCCACAGGGGACTGACCGATGTCCTCCGGCTGGACGGGGAGAGGACACCAGGGGTCAACAGGGCGGCCCACAGAGCCAGGTCAACAGACTGCTTCTATTACAAACGCTTCATTCACTTCATATACGGACAAAGAGCATGTGGATGACTACAGTGAAGGACGACTGGTGTAGGTCTGGTTGAAGTGAGCTCAGGTAGTTTTCCGTCTGTTTGCCGACAGGAGGCTGGAGGGAGGCGGGACACGAATGTCTGGAGACTGACATATATTAGCGGGACAAGCAGCACCCATCTGAGTATCTCCAAAAGACTCCAAACAAGCTCCACAGCTCGACCGGCTGACACAAGGAAATCAAGGACTTGCAGCCCCTGTGTGTGTGTGTTTAAGTGTGGTATGAGAGCGTGTGCTTGTGCGTTTGTCAAGAGTAATTGGATTTTGGGCAGTGCTCATAAATGTCTCATTAACTGGCCTTTCCTTGCTCATGTGGTTGAATTCAATAGAGCCCTTTGAAGAAGCTCTATAAACCTCTTGACCTCAGACCAGCAGAACATACAAGACAAGATGCACTGTCCTCCAACCTTCACGGATTGTCCCAATGGAGGCCTTTTGAAACCTGGATGACACTCTGTGTGAGGGGCTGACTGTAGCCGCTGCTTGTTTGTCAGGGTCGTGTCAGTCAGTGTGACGATGCAGGGCGCTCCAGACAGCCCGTCCGGCGTCCCGCCGTGTGGGACAACACGGCTGAAGCATGTTAACATATCTGTATGTGTCTGTAGCGTCCTGGCCCCCGTCTGTTCTGCCTCATGCCAGAGGTGTAGTTTGTGGAATGTGGGACTCACCATGTAGGATGCAAGACTGGACCATGGGGGCTGTGTGTCTGAGAGAGAGTCAGTGTGTGTGGACGTGAATCTTTGGTCAAAGTACATATTTTTAGGACCTAGTGATGTAACTGCACTAGTATTTATATATACTGACGTATACAACCGCTGACTCCCTCTCTTACCTATCCCAACACACACCCACACACACCACGCCCACACACACACCCACACACACCCACCCACCCACACACACCCCACCCACACCACCCCACCCACACATACAGAGCACATCCAGCTGTCAGAACTGCCAGCCATTCCAGGTCTCGTAAAAGCAGAGCTAGAGACATCACAGTGGGGCAGTCGGTCATCCACTATCTAGAACGAATCCACCCCCCCCCCCCCTACACACACACACACTAGTACACAGAGCTGCGGTGCGTGTGTCCTCTACAGTGCCCTCCAAAAGTATTGGAACAGTGAGGCGAATTCCTTTATTTTTGCTGTAGACTGAAAACATTTGGGCTTGACATCAAATAATGAACGTGAGACCAGAGATCAACGTTTCAGCTTTTATTTCCAGGTATTTACATCAGGATCTGATGCACAACTAAGAAAATATCACATTTTGTTTGAATCCACCCATTTGTCATGTGATCAAAAGTATTGGAACAGATATACTTAAAACATATTTAAGTGAATAAGACTTAATATTTAGTTGCAAATCCTTTGCTTTCAATAACTGCAGCAAGTCTGTGACCCATTGACGTCACCAAACTTTTGCATTCTTCCTTTTTGATGCTTTCCCAGGCTTTCACTGCAGCCTCTTTCAGTTGTTGTTTGTTTTGTGGGGTTCCTCCCTTCAGTCTCCTCTTAAGCAGGTAAAATGCATGCTCTATAGGGTTTAAGTCTGGAGATTGACTTGGCCAGTCTAATACCTTCCATTTCTTGCCCCTGATGAACTCCTTTGTTCGTTGTTTTGGCAGTGTGTTTTGGGTCGTTATCTTGCTGCATGATGAAGGCTCTGCCAATCAGTTTGGTTGCATCTTTCCTTAAATTGGCAAACAAAATGTTTCTGTAGACTTCCGAGTTCATTTTGCTGCTGCCATCATGTGTTACATCCTCAATGAAGATTAATGAGCCCGTCCCAGAAGAAGCCATGCAAGCCCAAGCCATGACATTACCTCCACCGTGTTTCACAGATGAGCTTGTGTGTTTGGGATCATGAGCAGTTCCTTTCTTTCTCCAAACTTTAGCCTTTCCATCACTTTGGTAAAAGTTAATCTTTGTCTCATCAGTCCATAAAACTTTGTCCCAGAATTTTTGAGGTTCATCTCTGTACTTTTTGGCAAATTCCAGCCTGGCCTTCCTATTCTTCTTGCTAATGAGTGGTTTGCATCTTCTGGTGTAGCCCTTGTACTTTTGTTCATGAAGTCTTCTGCAAACAGTAGATAGTGATACCTTCACTCCTGCCATCTGGAGGTTGTTGCTGATCTCACTAACAGTTGTTTTAGGGTCTTTCTTTACAGCTCTCACAATGTTTCTGTCATCAACTGCTGATGTTTTCCTTGGTCTACCTGTTCGACGTCTGTTACTTAGTACACCAGTAGTTTTCTTCTTCTTCAGGACATTCCAAATGGTTGTACTGGCTATGGCCAATGTTTCTGCAATGGCTCTGATTGATTTTCCATCTTCTCTAAGACTCACAATTGCTTGTTTTTCACCCAAAGACAGCGCTCTGGTTTTCATGTTGTTTTCACCTCTGAATACAGTCTGCATAGACAAAACCTATCTTACCCAATCTGAACCTGAGTGTAGACATTCAGTGGTATTTATTGATTGAATAATGTATGTAATAGGACACACCTGGGCAACAAAACACACCTGTCAGTCACATGTTCCAATACTTTTGCTCACGTGACAAATGGGTGGGTTCGAACAAAAAGGTGATAATTTCTAATTTGTGCATTAGATCCTGATGTAAATACCTGGAAATAAAAGCTGAAACGTTGATCTCTGGTTTCACATTCATCGTTTGATGTCAAGCCCAAATGTTTTCAGTCTACAGCAAAAATAAAGGAATTGGCCTCACTGTTCCAATACTTTTGGAGGGCACTGTATATCTGGAAGCTATGTGGGCTCTATATGGAGAGGGTTATATGGGTTGAAGGTATTTATAGAACATTTAACGGGACCTTCTGGACTACTATTGGCAGCAGTTCAAAGACATGCTTC